>NC_138776.1:156798200-156925700 GCF_965119305.1 Pelophylax lessonae
AATTTAATTGATCCCCAAAGGTTTTTATTGAATAGCGGAATAGGAAATATGATCGAAAAAAGTGTATGTATCTCACACGTACAAAACCACACTAGGCCCCAATTACTATTGTTTGTACCCCTAAAAGGCTGAATGAGGAGTAGGAGGAGTATGGAACAGGCAGCACCCTCAAATCTTCAGAAGTATGAGATGAACCCCAAAAACTTGGAAAGGTGGATCTCACACGCACCAACACAAACTATCCCGCAATTTAATTGATCCCCAAAGGTTTTTATTGAATAGCGGAATAGGAAATATGATCAAAAAAAGTGTATGTATCTCACACGTACAAAACCACACTAGGCCCCAATTACTATTGTTTGTACCCCTAAAAGGCTGAATGAGGAGTAGGAGGAGTATGGAACAGGCAGCACCCTCAAATCTTCAGAAGTATGAGATGAACCACAAAAACTTGGAAAGGTGGATCTCACACGTACCAACACAAACTATACCGCAATTTAATTGATCCCCAAAGGTTTTTATTGAATAGCGGAATAGGAAATATGATCAAAAAAAGTGTATGTATCTCACACGTACAGAAGCACACTAGGCCCAAATTACTATTGTTTGTACCCCTAAAAGGCTGAATGAGGAGTAGGAGGAGTATGGAACAGGCAGCACCCTCAAATCTTCAGAAGTATGAGATGAACCCCAAAAACTTGGAAAGGTGGATCTCACACGTACCAACACAAACTATCCCACAATTTAATTGATCCCCAAAGGTTTTTATTGAATAGCGGAATAGGAAATATCATCAAAAAAAGTGTATGTATCTCACACGTACAAAACCACACTAGGCCCCAATTACTATTGTTTGTACCCCTAAAAGGCTGAATGAGGAGTAGGAGGAGTATGGAACAGGCAGCACCCTCAAATCTTCAGAAGTATGAGATGAACCCCAAAAACTTGGAAAGGTGGATCTCACACGTACCAACACAAACTATCCCGCAATTTAATTGATCCCCAAAGGTTTTTATTGAATAGCGGAATAGGAAATATGATCAAAAAAAGTGTATGTATCTCACACGTACAAAACCACACTAGGCCCCAATTACTATTGTTTGTACCCCTAAAAGGCTGAATGAGGAGTAGGAGGAGTATGGAACAGGCAGCACCCTCAAATCTTCAGAAGTATGAGATGAACCACAAAAACTTGGAAAGGTGGATCTCACACGTACCAACACAAACTATACCGCAATTTAATTGATCCCCAAAGGTTTTTATTGAATAGCGGAATAGGAAATATGATCAAAAAAAAGTGTATGTATCTCACACGTACAGAAGCACACTAGGCCCAAATTACTATTGTTTGTACCCCTAAAAGGCTGAATGAGGAGTAGGAGGAGTATGGAACAGGCAGCACCCTCAAATCTTCAGAAGTATGAGATGAACCCCAAAAACTTGGAAAGGTGGATCTCACACGTACCAACACAAACTATCCCGCAATTTAATTGATCCCCAAAGGTTTTTATTGAATAGCGGAATAGGAAATATGATCAAAAAAAGTGTATGTATCTCACACGTACAAAACCACACTAGGCCCCAATTACTATTGTTTGTACCCCTAAAAGGCTGAATGAGGAGTAGGAGGAGTATGGAACAGGCAGCACCCTCAAATCTTCAGAAGTATGAGATGAACCACAAAAACTTGGAAAGGTGGATCTCACACGTACCAACACAAACTATCCCGGAATTTAATTGATCCCCAAAGGTTTTTATTGAATAGCGGAATAGGAAATATGATCAAAAAAAGTGTATGTATCTCACACGTACAGAAGCACACTAGGCCCCAATTACTATTGTTTGTACCCCTAAAAGGCTGAATGAGGAGTAGGAGGAGTATGGAACAGGCAGCACCCTCAAATCTTCAGAAGTATGAGATGAACCCCAAAAACTTGGAAAGGTGGATCTCACACGTACCAACACAAACTATCCTGCAATTTAATTGATCCCCAAAGGTTTTTATTGAATAGCGGAATAGGAAAAATGATCAAAAAAAGTGTATGTATCTCACACGTACAGAAGCACACTAGGCCCCAATTACTATTGTTTGTACCCCTAAAAGGCTGAATGAGGAGTAGGAGGAGTATGGAACAGGCAGCACCCTCAAATCTTCAGAAGTATGAGATGAACCCCAAAAACTTGGAAAGGTGGATCTCACACATACCAACACAAACTATCCCGCAATTTAATTGATCCCCAAAGGTTTTAATTGAATAGCGGAATAGGAAATATGATCAAAAAAAGTGTATGTATCTCACACGTACAGAAGCACACTAGGCCCCAATTACTACTGTTTGTACCCCTAAAAGGCTGAATGAGGAGTAGGAGGAGTATGGAACAGGCAGCACCCTCAAATCTTCAGAAGTATGAGATGAACCCCAAAAACTTGGAAAGGTGGATCTCACACGTACCAACACAAACTATCCCGCAATTTAATTGATCCCCAAAGGTTTTTATTGAATAGCGGAATAGGAAATATGATCAAAAAAAGTGTATGTATCTCACACGTACAGAAGCACACTAGGCCCCAATTACTATTGTTTGTACCCCTAAAAGGCTGAATGAGGAGTAGGAGGAGTATGGAACAGGCAGCACCCTCAAATCTTCAGAAGTATGAGATGAACCCCAAAAACTTGGAAAGGTGGATCTCACACGTACCAACACAAACTATCCCTCAATTTAATTGATCCCCAAAGGTTTTTATTGAATAGCGGAATAGGAAATATGATCAAAAAAAGTGTATGTATCTCACACGTACAAAACCACACTAGGCCCCAATTACTATTGTTTGTACCCCTAAAAGGCTGAATGAGGAGTAGGAGGAGTATGGAACAGGCAGCACCCTCAAATCTTCAGAAGTATGAGATGAACCCCAAAAACTTGGAAAGGTGGATCTCACACGTACCAACACAAACTATCCCACAATTTAATTGATCCCCAAAGGTTTTTATTGAATAGCGGAATAGGAAATATGATCAAAAAAAGTGTATGTATCTCACACGTACAGAAGCACACTAGGCCCCAATTACTATTGTTTGTACCCGTAAAAGGCTGAATGAGGAGTAGGAGGAGTATGGAACAGGCAGCACCCTCAAATCTTCAGAAGTATGAGATGAACCCCAAAAACTTGGAAAGGTGGATCTCACACGTACCAACACAAACTATCCCGCAATTTAATTGATCCCCAAAGGTTTTTATTGAATAGCGGAATAGGAAATATGATCAAAAAAAGTGTATGTATCTCACACGTACAGAAGCACACTAGGCCCCAATTACTATTGTTTGTACCCGTAAAAGGCTGAATGAGGAGTAGGAGGAGTATGGAACAGGCAGCACCCTCAAATCTTCAGAAGTATGAGATGAACCCCAAAAACTTGGAAAGGTGGATCTCACACGTACCAACACAAACTATACCGCAATTTAATTGATCCCCAAAGGTCTTTATTGAATAGCGGAATAGGAAATATGATCAAAAAAAGTGTATGTATCTCACACGTACAGAAGCACACTAGGCCCAAATTACTATTGTTTGTACCCCTAAAAGGCTGAATGAGGAGTAGGAGGAGTATGGAACAGGCAGCACCCTCAAATCTTCAGAAGTATGAGATGAACCCCAAAAACTTGGAAAGGTGGATCTCACACGTACCAACACAAACTATCCCGCAATTTAATTGATCCCCAAAGGTTTTTATTGAATAGCGGAATAGGAAATATGATCGAAAAAAGTGTATGTATCTCACACGTACAAAACCACACTAGGCCCCAATTACTATTGTTTGTACCCCTAAAAGGCTGAATGAGGAGTAGGAGGAGTATGGAACAGGCAGCACCCTCAAATCTTCAGAAGTATGAGATGAACC
This sequence comes from Pelophylax lessonae, assembly GCF_965119305.1. Taxonomy (NCBI): domain Eukaryota; kingdom Metazoa; phylum Chordata; class Amphibia; order Anura; family Ranidae; genus Pelophylax; species Pelophylax lessonae. Next base: position 156,802,103 of record NC_138776.1, read on the forward strand.
CCAAAAACTTGGAAAGGTGGATCTCACACGCACCAACACAAACTATCCCGCAATTTAATTGATCCCCAAAGGTTTTTATTGAATAGCGGAATAGGAAATATGATCAAAAAAAGTGTATGTATCTCACACGTACAAAACCACACTAGGCCCCAATTACTATTGTTTGTACCCCTAAAAGGCTGAATGAGGAGTAGGAGGAGTATGGAACAGGCAGCACCCTCAAATCTTCAGAAGTATGAGATGAACCACAAAAACTTGGAAAGGTGGATCTCACACGTACCAACACAAACTATACCGCAATTTAATTGATCCCCAAAGGTTTTTATTGAATAGCGGAATAGGAAATATGATCAAAAAAAGTGTATGTATCTCACACGTACAGAAGCACACTAGGCCCAAATTACTATTGTTTGTACCCCTAAAAGGCTGAATGAGGAGTAGGAGGAGTATGGAACAGGCAGCACCCTCAAATCTTCAGAAGTATGAGATGAACCCCAAAAACTTGGAAAGGTGGATCTCACACGTACCAACACAAACTATCCCACAATTTAATTGATCCCCAAAGGTTTTTATTGAATAGCGGAATAGGAAATATCATCAAAAAAAGTGTATGTATCTCACACGTACAAAACCACACTAGGCCCCAATTACTATTGTTTGTACCCCTAAAAGGCTGAATGAGGAGTAGGAGGAGTATGGAACAGGCAGCACCCTCAAATCTTCAGAAGTATGAGATGAACCCCAAAAACTTGGAAAGGTGGATCTCACACGTACCAACACAAACTATCCCGCAATTTAATTGATCCCCAAAGGTTTTTATTGAATAGCGGAATAGGAAATATGATCAAAAAAAGTGTATGTATCTCACACGTACAAAACCACACTAGGCCCCAATTACTATTGTTTGTACCCCTAAAAGGCTGAATGAGGAGTAGGAGGAGTATGGAACAGGCAGCACCCTCAAATCTTCAGAAGTATGAGATGAACCACAAAAACTTGGAAAGGTGGATCTCACACGTACCAACACAAACTATACCGCAATTTAATTGATCCCCAAAGGTTTTTATTGAATAGCGGAATAGGAAATATGATCAAAAAAAAGTGTATGTATCTCACACGTACAGAAGCACACTAGGCCCAAATTACTATTGTTTGTACCCCTAAAAGGCTGAATGAGGAGTAGGAGGAGTATGGAACAGGCAGCACCCTCAAATCTTCAGAAGTATGAGATGAACCCCAAAAACTTGGAAAGGTGGATCTCACACGTACCAACACAAACTATCCCGCAATTTAATTGATCCCCAAAGGTTTTTATTGAATAGCGGAATAGGAAATATGATCAAAAAAAGTGTATGTATCTCACACGTACAAAACCACACTAGGCCCCAATTACTATTGTTTGTACCCCTAAAAGGCTGAATGAGGAGTAGGAGGAGTATGGAACAGGCAGCACCCTCAAATCTTCAGAAGTATGAGATGAACCACAAAAACTTGGAAAGGTGGATCTCACACGTACCAACACAAACTATCCCGGAATTTAATTGATCCCCAAAGGTTTTTATTGAATAGCGGAATAGGAAATATGATCAAAAAAAGTGTATGTATCTCACACGTACAGAAGCACACTAGGCCCCAATTACTATTGTTTGTACCCCTAAAAGGCTGAATGAGGAGTAGGAGGAGTATGGAACAGGCAGCACCCTCAAATCTTCAGAAGTATGAGATGAACCCCAAAAACTTGGAAAGGTGGATCTCACACGTACCAACACAAACTATCCTGCAATTTAATTGATCCCCAAAGGTTTTTATTGAATAGCGGAATAGGAAAAATGATCAAAAAAAGTGTATGTATCTCACACGTACAGAAGCACACTAGGCCCCAATTACTATTGTTTGTACCCCTAAAAGGCTGAATGAGGAGTAGGAGGAGTATGGAACAGGCAGCACCCTCAAATCTTCAGAAGTATGAGATGAACCCCAAAAACTTGGAAAGGTGGATCTCACACATACCAACACAAACTATCCCGCAATTTAATTGATCCCCAAAGGTTTTAATTGAATAGCGGAATAGGAAATATGATCAAAAAAAGTGTATGTATCTCACACGTACAGAAGCACACTAGGCCCCAATTACTACTGTTTGTACCCCTAAAAGGCTGAATGAGGAGTAGGAGGAGTATGGAACAGGCAGCACCCTCAAATCTTCAGAAGTATGAGATGAACCCCAAAAACTTGGAAAGGTGGATCTCACACGTACCAACACAAACTATCCCGCAATTTAATTGATCCCCAAAGGTTTTTATTGAATAGCGGAATAGGAAATATGATCAAAAAAAGTGTATGTATCTCACACGTACAGAAGCACACTAGGCCCCAATTACTATTGTTTGTACCCCTAAAAGGCTGAATGAGGAGTAGGAGGAGTATGGAACAGGCAGCACCCTCAAATCTTCAGAAGTATGAGATGAACCCCAAAAACTTGGAAAGGTGGATCTCACACGTACCAACACAAACTATCCCTCAATTTAATTGATCCCCAAAGGTTTTTATTGAATAGCGGAATAGGAAATATGATCAAAAAAAGTGTATGTATCTCACACGTACAAAACCACACTAGGCCCCAATTACTATTGTTTGTACCCCTAAAAGGCTGAATGAGGAGTAGGAGGAGTATGGAACAGGCAGCACCCTCAAATCTTCAGAAGTATGAGATGAACCCCAAAAACTTGGAAAGGTGGATCTCACACGTACCAACACAAACTATCCCACAATTTAATTGATCCCCAAAGGTTTTTATTGAATAGCGGAATAGGAAATATGATCAAAAAAAGTGTATGTATCTCACACGTACAGAAGCACACTAGGCCCCAATTACTATTGTTTGTACCCGTAAAAGGCTGAATGAGGAGTAGGAGGAGTATGGAACAGGCAGCACCCTCAAATCTTCAGAAGTATGAGATGAACCCCAAAAACTTGGAAAGGTGGATCTCACACGTACCAACACAAACTATCCCGCAATTTAATTGATCCCCAAAGGTTTTTATTGAATAGCGGAATAGGAAATATGATCAAAAAAAGTGTATGTATCTCACACGTACAGAAGCACACTAGGCCCCAATTACTATTGTTTGTACCCGTAAAAGGCTGAATGAGGAGTAGGAGGAGTATGGAACAGGCAGCACCCTCAAATCTTCAGAAGTATGAGATGAACCCCAAAAACTTGGAAAGGTGGATCTCACACGTACCAACACAAACTATACCGCAATTTAATTGATCCCCAAAGGTCTTTATTGAATAGCGGAATAGGAAATATGATCAAAAAAAGTGTATGTATCTCACACGTACAGAAGCACACTAGGCCCAAATTACTATTGTTTGTACCCCTAAAAGGCTGAATGAGGAGTAGGAGGAGTATGGAACAGGCAGCACCCTCAAATCTTCAGAAGTATGAGATGAACCCCAAAAACTTGGAAAGGTGGATCTCACACGTACCAACACAAACTATCCCGCAATTTAATTGATCCCCAAAGGTTTTTATTGAATAGCGGAATAGGAAATATGATCGAAAAAAGTGTATGTATCTCACACGTACAAAACCACACTAGGCCCCAATTACTATTGTTTGTACCCCTAAAAGGCTGAATGAGGAGTAGGAGGAGTATGGAACAGGCAGCACCCTCAAATCTTCAGAAGTATGAGATGAACCCCAAAAACTTGGAAAGGTGGATCTCACACGCACCAACACAAACTATCCCGCAATTTAATTGATCCCCAAAGGTTTTTATTGAATAGCGGAATAGGAAATATGATCAAAAAAAGTGTATGTATCTCACACGTACAAAACCACACTAGGCCCCAATTACTATTGTTTGTACCCCTAAAAGGCTGAATGAGGAGTAGGAGGAGTATGGAACAGGCAGCACCCTCAAATCTTCAGAAGTATGAGATGAACCACAAAAACTTGGAAAGGTGGATCTCACACGTACCAACACAAACTATACCGCAATTTAATTGATCCCCAAAGGTTTTTATTGAATAGCGGAATAGGAAATATGATCAAAAAAAGTGTATGTATCTCACACGTACAGAAGCACACTAGGCCCAAATTACTATTGTTTGTACCCCTAAAAGGCTGAATGAGGAGTAGGAGGAGTATGGAACAGGCAGCACCCTCAAATCTTCAGAAGTATGAGATGAACCCCAAAAACTTGGAAAGGTGGATCTCACACGTACCAACACAAACTATCCCACAATTTAATTGATCCCCAAAGGTTTTTATTGAATAGCGGAATAGGAAATATCATCAAAAAAAGTGTATGTATCTCACACGTACAAAACCACACTAGGCCCCAATTACTATTGTTTGTACCCCTAAAAGGCTGAATGAGGAGTAGGAGGAGTATGGAACAGGCAGCACCCTCAAATCTTCAGAAGTATGAGATGAACCCCAAAAACTTGGAAAGGTGGATCTCACACGTACCAACACAAACTATCCCGCAATTTAATTGATCCCCAAAGGTTTTTATTGAATAGCGGAATAGGAAATATGATCAAAAAAAGTGTATGTATCTCACACGTACAAAACCACACTAGGCCCCAATTACTATTGTTTGTACCCCTAAAAGGCTGAATGAGGAGTAGGAGGAGTATGGAACAGGCAGCACCCTCAAATCTTCAGAAGTATGAGATGAACCACAAAAACTTGGAAAGGTGGATCTCACACGTACCAACACAAACTATACCGCAATTTAATTGATCCCCAAAGGTTTTTATTGAATAGCGGAATAGGAAATATGATCAAAAAAAAGTGTATGTATCTCACACGTACAGAAGCACACTAGGCCCAAATTACTATTGTTTGTACCCCTAAAAGGCTGAATGAGGAGTAGGAGGAGTATGGAACAGGCAGCACCCTCAAATCTTCAGAAGTATGAGATGAACCCCAAAAACTTGGAAAGGTGGATCTCACACGTACCAACACAAACTATCCCGCAATTTAATTGATCCCCAAAGGTTTTTATTGAATAGCGGAATAGGAAATATGATCAAAAAAAGTGTATGTATCTCACACGTACAAAACCACACTAGGCCCCAATTACTATTGTTTGTACCCCTAAAAGGCTGAATGAGGAGTAGGAGGAGTATGGAACAGGCAGCACCCTCAAATCTTCAGAAGTATGAGATGAACCACAAAAACTTGGAAAGGTGGATCTCACACGTACCAACACAAACTATCCCGGAATTTAATTGATCCCCAAAGGTTTTTATTGAATAGCGGAATAGGAAATATGATCAAAAAAAGTGTATGTATCTCACACGTACAGAAGCACACTAGGCCCCAATTACTATTGTTTGTACCCCTAAAAGGCTGAATGAGGAGTAGGAGGAGTATGGAACAGGCAGCACCCTCAAATCTTCAGAAGTATGAGATGAACCCCAAAAACTTGGAAAGGTGGATCTCACACGTACCAACACAAACTATCCTGCAATTTAATTGATCCCCAAAGGTTTTTATTGAATAGCGGAATAGGAAAAATGATCAAAAAAAGTGTATGTATCTCACACGTACAGAAGCACACTAGGCCCCAATTACTATTGTTTGTACCCCTAAAAGGCTGAATGAGGAGTAGGAGGAGTATGGAACAGGCAGCACCCTCAAATCTTCAGAAGTATGAGATGAACCCCAAAAACTTGGAAAGGTGGATCTCACACATACCAACACAAACTATCCCGCAATTTAATTGATCCCCAAAGGTTTTAATTGAATAGCGGAATAGGAAATATGATCAAAAAAAGTGTATGTATCTCACACGTACAGAAGCACACTAGGCCCCAATTACTACTGTTTGTACCCCTAAAAGGCTGAATGAGGAGTAGGAGGAGTATGGAACAGGCAGCACCCTCAAATCTTCAGAAGTATGAGATGAACCCCAAAAACTTGGAAAGGTGGATCTCACACGTACCAACACAAACTATCCCGCAATTTAATTGATCCCCAAAGGTTTTTATTGAATAGCGGAATAGGAAATATGATCAAAAAAAGTGTATGTATCTCACACGTACAGAAGCACACTAGGCCCCAATTACTATTGTTTGTACCCCTAAAAGGCTGAATGAGGAGTAGGAGGAGTATGGAACAGGCAGCACCCTCAAATCTTCAGAAGTATGAGATGAACCCCAAAAACTTGGAAAGGTGGATCTCACACGTACCAACACAAACTATCCCTCAATTTAATTGATCCCCAAAGGTTTTTATTGAATAGCGGAATAGGAAATATGATCAAAAAAAGTGTATGTATCTCACACGTACAAAACCACACTAGGCCCCAATTACTATTGTTTGTACCCCTAAAAGGCTGAATGAGGAGTAGGAGGAGTATGGAACAGGCAGCACCCTCAAATCTTCAGAAGTATGAGATGAACCCCAAAAACTTGGAAAGGTGGATCTCACACGTACCAACACAAACTATCCCACAATTTAATTGATCCCCAAAGGTTTTTATTGAATAGCGGAATAGGAAATATGATCAAAAAAAGTGTATGTATCTCACACGTACAGAAGCACACTAGGCCCCAATTACTATTGTTTGTACCCGTAAAAGGCTGAATGAGGAGTAGGAGGAGTATGGAACAGGCAGCACCCTCAAATCTTCAGAAGTATGAGATGAACCCCAAAAACTTGGAAAGGTGGATCTCACACGTACCAACACAAACTATCCCGCAATTTAATTGATCCCCAAAGGTTTTTATTGAATAGCGGAATAGGAAATATGATCAAAAAAAGTGTATGTATCTCACACGTACAGAAGCACACTAGGCCCCAATTACTATTGTTTGTACCCGTAAAAGGCTGAATGAGGAGTAGGAGGAGTATGGAACAGGCAGCACCCTCAAATCTTCAGAAGTATGAGATGAACCCCAAAAACTTGGAAAGGTGGATCTCACACGTACCAACACAAACTATACCGCAATTTAATTGATCCCCAAAGGTCTTTATTGAATAGCGGAATAGGAAATATGATCAAAAAAAGTGTATGTATCTCACACGTACAGAAGCACACTAGGCCCAAATTACTATTGTTTGTACCCCTAAAAGGCTGAATGAGGAGTAGGAGGAGTATGGAACAGGCAGCACCCTCAAATCTTCAGAAGTATGAGATGAACCCCAAAAACTTGGAAAGGTGGATCTCACACGTACCAACACAAACTATCCCGCAATTTAATTGATCCCCAAAGGTTTTTATTGAATAGCGGAATAGGAAATATGATCGAAAAAAGTGTATGTATCTCACACGTACAAAACCACACTAGGCCCCAATTACTATTGTTTGTACCCCTAAAAGGCTGAATGAGGAGTAGGAGGAGTATGGAACAGGCAGCACCCTCAAATCTTCAGAAGTATGAGATGAACCCCAAAAACTTGGAAAGGTGGATCTCACACGCACCAACACAAACTATCCCGCAATTTAATTGATCCCCAAAGGTTTTTATTGAATAGCGGAATAGGAAATATGATCAAAAAAAGTGTATGTATCTCACACGTACAAAACCACACTAGGCCCCAATTACTATTGTTTGTACCCCTAAAAGGCTGAATGAGGAGTAGGAGGAGTATGGAACAGGCAGCACCCTCAAATCTTCAGAAGTATGAGATGAACCACAAAAACTTGGAAAGGTGGATCTCACACGTACCAACACAAACTATACCGCAATTTAATTGATCCCCAAAGGTTTTTATTGAATAGCGGAATAGGAAATATGATCAAAAAAAGTGTATGTATCTCACACGTACAGAAGCACACTAGGCCCAAATTACTATTGTTTGTACCCCTAAAAGGCTGAATGAGGAGTAGGAGGAGTATGGAACAGGCAGCACCCTCAAATCTTCAGAAGTATGAGATGAACCCCAAAAACTTGGAAAGGTGGATCTCACACGTACCAACACAAACTATCCCACAATTTAATTGATCCCCAAAGGTTTTTATTGAATAGCGGAATAGGAAATATCATCAAAAAAAGTGTATGTATCTCACACGTACAAAACCACACTAGGCCCCAATTACTATTGTTTGTACCCCTAAAAGGCTGAATGAGGAGTAGGAGGAGTATGGAACAGGCAGCACCCTCAAATCTTCAGAAGTATGAGATGAACCCCAAAAACTTGGAAAGGTGGATCTCACACGTACCAACACAAACTATCCCGCAATTTAATTGATCCCCAAAGGTTTTTATTGAATAGCGGAATAGGAAATATGATCAAAAAAAGTGTATGTATCTCACACGTACAAAACCACACTAGGCCCCAATTACTATTGTTTGTACCCCTAAAAGGCTGAATGAGGAGTAGGAGGAGTATGGAACAGGCAGCACCCTCAAATCTTCAGAAGTATGAGATGAACCACAAAAACTTGGAAAGGTGGATCTCACACGTACCAACACAAACTATACCGCAATTTAATTGATCCCCAAAGGTTTTTATTGAATAGCGGAATAGGAAATATGATCAAAAAAAAGTGTATGTATCTCACACGTACAGAAGCACACTAGGCCCAAATTACTATTGTTTGTACCCCTAAAAGGCTGAATGAGGAGTAGGAGGAGTATGGAACAGGCAGCACCCTCAAATCTTCAGAAGTATGAGATGAACCCCAAAAACTTGGAAAGGTGGATCTCACACGTACCAACACAAACTATCCCGCAATTTAATTGATCCCCAAAGGTTTTTATTGAATAGCGGAATAGGAAATATGATCAAAAAAAGTGTATGTATCTCACACGTACAAAACCACACTAGGCCCCAATTACTATTGTTTGTACCCCTAAAAGGCTGAATGAGGAGTAGGAGGAGTATGGAACAGGCAGCACCCTCAAATCTTCAGAAGTATGAGATGAACCACAAAAACTTGGAAAGGTGGATCTCACACGTACCAACACAAACTATCCCGGAATTTAATTGATCCCCAAAGGTTTTTATTGAATAGCGGAATAGGAAATATGATCAAAAAAAGTGTATGTATCTCACACGTACAGAAGCACACTAGGCCCCAATTACTATTGTTTGTACCCCTAAAAGGCTGAATGAGGAGTAGGAGGAGTATGGAACAGGCAGCACCCTCAAATCTTCAGAAGTATGAGATGAACCCCAAAAACTTGGAAAGGTGGATCTCACACGTACCAACACAAACTATCCTGCAATTTAATTGATCCCCAAAGGTTTTTATTGAATAGCGGAATAGGAAAAATGATCAAAAAAAGTGTATGTATCTCACACGTACAGAAGCACACTAGGCCCCAATTACTATTGTTTGTACCCCTAAAAGGCTGAATGAGGAGTAGGAGGAGTATGGAACAGGCAGCACCCTCAAATCTTCAGAAGTATGAGATGAACCCCAAAAACTTGGAAAGGTGGATCTCACACATACCAACACAAACTATCCCGCAATTTAATTGATCCCCAAAGGTTTTAATTGAATAGCGGAATAGGAAATATGATCAAAAAAAGTGTATGTATCTCACACGTACAGAAGCACACTAGGCCCCAATTACTACTGTTTGTACCCCTAAAAGGCTGAATGAGGAGTAGGAGGAGTATGGAACAGGCAGCACCCTCAAATCTTCAGAAGTATGAGATGAACCCCAAAAACTTGGAAAGGTGGATCTCACACGTACCAACACAAACTATCCCGCAATTTAATTGATCCCCAAAGGTTTTTATTGAATAGCGGAATAGGAAATATGATCAAAAAAAGTGTATGTATCTCACACGTACAGAAGCACACTAGGCCCCAATTACTATTGTTTGTACCCCTAAAAGGCTGAATGAGGAGTAGGAGGAGTATGGAACAGGCAGCACCCTCAAATCTTCAGAAGTATGAGATGAACCCCAAAAACTTGGAAAGGTGGATCTCACACGTACCAACACAAACTATCCCTCAATTTAATTGATCCCCAAAGGTTTTTATTGAATAGCGGAATAGGAAATATGATCAAAAAAAGTGTATGTATCTCACACGTACAAAACCACACTAGGCCCCAATTACTATTGTTTGTACCCCTAAAAGGCTGAATGAGGAGTAGGAGGAGTATGGAACAGGCAGCACCCTCAAATCTTCAGAAGTATGAGATGAACCCCAAAAACTTGGAAAGGTGGATCTCACACGTACCAACACAAACTATCCCACAATTTAATTGATCCCCAAAGGTTTTTATTGAATAGCGGAATAGGAAATATGATCAAAAAAAGTGTATGTATCTCACACGTACAGAAGCACACTAGGCCCCAATTACTATTGTTTGTACCCGTAAAAGGCTGAATGAGGAGTAGGAGGAGTATGGAACAGGCAGCACCCTCAAATCTTCAGAAGTATGAGATGAACCCCAAAAACTTGGAAAGGTGGATCTCACACGTACCAACACAAACTATCCCGCAATTTAATTGATCCCCAAAGGTTTTTATTGAATAGCGGAATAGGAAATATGATCAAAAAAAGTGTATGTATCTCACACGTACAGAAGCACACTAGGCCCCAATTACTATTGTTTGTACCCGTAAAAGGCTGAATGAGGAGTAGGAGGAGTATGGAACAGGCAGCACCCTCAAATCTTCAGAAGTATGAGATGAACCCCAAAAACTTGGAAAGGTGGATCTCACACGTACCAACACAAACTATACCGCAATTTAATTGATCCCCAAAGGTCTTTATTGAATAGCGGAATAGGAAATATGATCAAAAAAAGTGTATGTATCTCACACGTACAGAAGCACACTAGGCCCAAATTACTATTGTTTGTACCCCTAAAAGGCTGAATGAGGAGTAGGAGGAGTATGGAACAGGCAGCACCCTCAAATCTTCAGAAGTATGAGATGAACCCCAAAAACTTGGAAAGGTGGATCTCACACGTACCAACACAAACTATCCCGCAATTTAATTGATCCCCAAAGGTTTTTATTGAATAGCGGAATAGGAAATATGATCGAAAAAAGTGTATGTATCTCACACGTACAAAACCACACTAGGCCCCAATTACTATTGTTTGTACCCCTAAAAGGCTGAATGAGGAGTAGGAGGAGTATGGAACAGGCAGCACCCTCAAATCTTCAGAAGTATGAGATGAACCCCAAAAACTTGGAAAGGTGGATCTCACACGCACCAACACAAACTATCCCGCAATTTAATTGATCCCCAAAGGTTTTTATTGAATAGCGGAATAGGAAATATGATCAAAAAAAGTGTATGTATCTCACACGTACAAAACCACACTAGGCCCCAATTACTATTGTTTGTACCCCTAAAAGGCTGAATGAGGAGTAGGAGGAGTATGGAACAGGCAGCACCCTCAAATCTTCAGAAGTATGAGATGAACCACAAAAACTTGGAAAGGTGGATCTCACACGTACCAACACAAACTATACCGCAATTTAATTGATCCCCAAAGGTTTTTATTGAATAGCGGAATAGGAAATATGATCAAAAAAAGTGTATGTATCTCACACGTACAGAAGCACACTAGGCCCAAATTACTATTGTTTGTACCCCTAAAAGGCTGAATGAGGAGTAGGAGGAGTATGGAACAGGCAGCACCCTCAAATCTTCAGAAGTATGAGATGAACCCCAAAAACTTGGAAAGGTGGATCTCACACGTACCAACACAAACTATCCCACAATTTAATTGATCCCCAAAGGTTTTTATTGAATAGCGGAATAGGAAATATCATCAAAAAAAGTGTATGTATCTCACACGTACAAAACCACACTAGGCCCCAATTACTATTGTTTGTACCCCTAAAAGGCTGAATGAGGAGTAGGAGGAGTATGGAACAGGCAGCACCCTCAAATCTTCAGAAGTATGAGATGAACCCCAAAAACTTGGAAAGGTGGATCTCACACGTACCAACACAAACTATCCCGCAATTTAATTGATCCCCAAAGGTTTTTATTGAATAGCGGAATAGGAAATATGATCAAAAAAAGTGTATGTATCTCACACGTACAAAACCACACTAGGCCCCAATTACTATTGTTTGTACCCCTAAAAGGCTGAATGAGGAGTAGGAGGAGTATGGAACAGGCAGCACCCTCAAATCTTCAGAAGTATGAGATGAACCACAAAAACTTGGAAAGGTGGATCTCACACGTACCAACACAAACTATACCGCAATTTAATTGATCCCCAAAGGTTTTTATTGAATAGCGGAATAGGAAATATGATCAAAAAAAAGTGTATGTATCTCACACGTACAGAAGCACACTAGGCCCAAATTACTATTGTTTGTACCCCTAAAAGGCTGAATGAGGAGTAGGAGGAGTATGGAACAGGCAGCACCCTCAAATCTTCAGAAGTATGAGATGAACCCCAAAAACTTGGAAAGGTGGATCTCACACGTACCAACACAAACTATCCCGCAATTTAATTGATCCCCAAAGGTTTTTATTGAATAGCGGAATAGGAAATATGATCAAAAAAAGTGTATGTATCTCACACGTACAAAACCACACTAGGCCCCAATTACTATTGTTTGTACCCCTAAAAGGCTGAATGAGGAGTAGGAGGAGTATGGAACAGGCAGCACCCTCAAATCTTCAGAAGTATGAGATGAACCACAAAAACTTGGAAAGGTGGATCTCACACGTACCAACACAAACTATCCCGGAATTTAATTGATCCCCAAAGGTTTTTATTGAATAGCGGAATAGGAAATATGATCAAAAAAAGTGTATGTATCTCACACGTACAGAAGCACACTAGGCCCCAATTACTATTGTTTGTACCCCTAAAAGGCTGAATGAGGAGTAGGAGGAGTATGGAACAGGCAGCACCCTCAAATCTTCAGAAGTATGAGATGAACCCCAAAAACTTGGAAAGGTGGATCTCACACGTACCAACACAAACTATACCGCAATTTAATTGATCCCCAAAGGTCTTTATTGAATAGCGGAATAGGAAATATGATCAAAAAAAGTGTATGTATCTCACACGTACAGAAGCACACTAGGCCCAAATTACTATTGTTTGTACCCCTAAAAGGCTGAATGAGGAGTAGGAGGAGTATGGAACAGGCAGCACCCTCAAATCTTCAGAAGTATGAGATGAACCCCAAAAACTTGGAAAGGTGGATCTCACACGTACCAACACAAACTATCCCGCAATTTAATTGATCCCCAAAGGTTTTTATTGAATAGCGGAATAGGAAATATGATCGAAAAAAGTGTATGTATCTCACACGTACAAAACCACACTAGGCCCCAATTACTATTGTTTGTACCCCTAAAAGGCTGAATGAGGAGTAGGAGGAGTATGGAACAGGCAGCACCCTCAAATCTTCAGAAGTATGAGATGAACCCCAAAAACTTGGAAAGGTGGATCTCACACGCACCAACACAAACTATCCCGCAATTTAATTGATCCCCAAAGGTTTTTATTGAATAGCGGAATAGGAAATATGATCAAAAAAAGTGTATGTATCTCACACGTACAAAACCACACTAGGCCCCAATTACTATTGTTTGTACCCCTAAAAGGCTGAATGAGGAGTAGGAGGAGTATGGAACAGGCAGCACCCTCAAATCTTCAGAAGTATGAGATGAACCACAAAAACTTGGAAAGGTGGATCTCACACGTACCAACACAAACTATACCGCAATTTAATTGATCCCCAAAGGTTTTTATTGAATAGCGGAATAGGAAATATGATCAAAAAAAGTGTATGTATCTCACACGTACAGAAGCACACTAGGCCCAAATTACTATTGTTTGTACCCCTAAAAGGCTGAATGAGGAGTAGGAGGAGTATGGAACAGGCAGCACCCTCAAATCTTCAGAAGTATGAGATGAACCCCAAAAACTTGGAAAGGTGGATCTCACACGTACCAACACAAACTATCCCACAATTTAATTGATCCCCAAAGGTTTTTATTGAATAGCGGAATAGGAAATATCATCAAAAAAAGTGTATGTATCTCACACGTACAAAACCACACTAGGCCCCAATTACTATTGTTTGTACCCCTAAAAGGCTGAATGAGGAGTAGGAGGAGTATGGAACAGGCAGCACCCTCAAATCTTCAGAAGTATGAGATGAACCCCAAAAACTTGGAAAGGTGGATCTCACACGTACCAACACAAACTATCCCGCAATTTAATTGATCCCCAAAGGTTTTTATTGAATAGCGGAATAGGAAATATGATCAAAAAAAGTGTATGTATCTCACACGTACAAAACCACACTAGGCCCCAATTACTATTGTTTGTACCCCTAAAAGGCTGAATGAGGAGTAGGAGGAGTATGGAACAGGCAGCACCCTCAAATCTTCAGAAGTATGAGATGAACCACAAAAACTTGGAAAGGTGGATCTCACACGTACCAACACAAACTATACCGCAATTTAATTGATCCCCAAAGGTTTTTATTGAATAGCGGAATAGGAAATATGATCAAAAAAAAGTGTATGTATCTCACACGTACAGAAGCACACTAGGCCCAAATTACTATTGTTTGTACCCCTAAAAGGCTGAATGAGGAGTAGGAGGAGTATGGAACAGGCAGCACCCTCAAATCTTCAGAAGTATGAGATGAACCCCAAAAACTTGGAAAGGTGGATCTCACACGTACCAACACAAACTATCCCGCAATTTAATTGATCCCCAAAGGTTTTTATTGAATAGCGGAATAGGAAATATGATCAAAAAAAGTGTATGTATCTCACACGTACAAAACCACACTAGGCCCCAATTACTATTGTTTGTACCCCTAAAAGGCTGAATGAGGAGTAGGAGGAGTATGGAACAGGCAGCACCCTCAAATCTTCAGAAGTATGAGATGAACCACAAAAACTTGGAAAGGTGGATCTCACACGTACCAACACAAACTATCCCGGAATTTAATTGATCCCCAAAGGTTTTTATTGAATAGCGGAATAGGAAATATGATCAAAAAAAGTGTATGTATCTCACACGTACAGAAGCACACTAGGCCCCAATTACTATTGTTTGTACCCCTAAAAGGCTGAATGAGGAGTAGGAGGAGTATGGAACAGGCAGCACCCTCAAATCTTCAGAAGTATGAGATGAACCCCAAAAACTTGGAAAGGTGGATCTCACACGTACCAACACAAACTATACCGCAATTTAATTGATCCCCAAAGGTCTTTATTGAATAGCGGAATAGGAAATATGATCAAAAAAAGTGTATGTATCTCACACGTACAGAAGCACACTAGGCCCAAATTACTATTGTTTGTACCCCTAAAAGGCTGAATGAGGAGTAGGAGGAGTATGGAACAGGCAGCACCCTCAAATCTTCAGAAGTATGAGATGAACCCCAAAAACTTGGAAAGGTGGATCTCACACGTACCAACACAAACTATCCCGCAATTTAATTGATCCCCAAAGGTTTTTATTGAATAGCGGAATAGGAAATATGATCGAAAAAAGTGTATGTATCTCACACGTACAAAACCACACTAGGCCCCAATTACTATTGTTTGTACCCCTAAAAGGCTGAATGAGGAGTAGGAGGAGTATGGAACAGGCAGCACCCTCAAATCTTCAGAAGTATGAGATGAACCCCAAAAACTTGGAAAGGTGGATCTCACACGCACCAACACAAACTATCCCGCAATTTAATTGATCCCCAAAGGTTTTTATTGAATAGCGGAATAGGAAATATGATCAAAAAAAGTGTATGTATCTCACACGTACAAAACCACACTAGGCCCCAATTACTATTGTTTGTACCCCTAAAAGGCTGAATGAGGAGTAGGAGGAGTATGGAACAGGCAGCACCCTCAAATCTTCAGAAGTATGAGATGAACCACAAAAACTTGGAAAGGTGGATCTCACACGTACCAACACAAACTATACCGCAATTTAATTGATCCCCAAAGGTTTTTATTGAATAGCGGAATAGGAAATATGATCAAAAAAAGTGTATGTATCTCACACGTACAGAAGCACACTAGGCCCAAATTACTATTGTTTGTACCCCTAAAAGGCTGAATGAGGAGTAGGAGGAGTATGGAACAGGCAGCACCCTCAAATCTTCAGAAGTATGAGATGAACCCCAAAAACTTGGAAAGGTGGATCTCACACGTACCAACACAAACTATCCCACAATTTAATTGATCCCCAAAGGTTTTTATTGAATAGCGGAATAGGAAATATCATCAAAAAAAGTGTATGTATCTCACACGTACAAAACCACACTAGGCCCCAATTACTATTGTTTGTACCCCTAAAAGGCTGAATGAGGAGGAGGAGGAGTATGGAACAGGCAGCACCCTCAAATCTTCAGAAGTATGAGATGAACCCCAAAAACTTGGAAAGGTGGATCTCACACGTACCAACACAAACTATCCCGCAATTTAATTGATCCCCAAAGGTTTTTATTGAATAGCGGAATAGGAAATATGATCAAAAAAAGTGTATGTATCTCACACGTACAAAACCACACTAGGCCCCAATTACTATTGTTTGTACCCCTAAAAGGCTGAATGAGGAGTAGGAGGAGTATGGAACAGGCAGCACCCTCAAATCTTCAGAAGTATGAGATGAACCACAAAAACTTGGAAAGGTGGATCTCACACGTACCAACACAAACTATACCGCAATTTAATTGATCCCCAAAGGTTTTTATTGAATAGCGGAATAGGAAATATGATCAAAAAAAAGTGTATGTATCTCACACGTACAGAAGCACACTAGGCCCAAATTACTATTGTTTGTACCCCTAAAAGGCTGAATGAGGAGTAGGAGGAGTATGGAACAGGCAGCACCCTCAAATCTTCAGAAGTATGAGATGAACCCCAAAAACTTGGAAAGGTGGATCTCACACGTACCAACACAAACTATCCCGCAATTTAATTGATCCCCAAAGGTTTTTATTGAATAGCGGAATAGGAAATATGATCAAAAAAAGTGTATGTATCTCACACGTACAAAACCACACTAGGCCCCAATTACTATTGTTTGTACCCCTAAAAGGCTGAATGAGGAGTAGGAGGAGTATGGAACAGGCAGCACCCTCAAATCTTCAGAAGTATGAGATGAACCACAAAAACTTGGAAAGGTGGATCTCACACGTACCAACACAAACTATCCCGGAATTTAATTGATCCCCAAAGGTTTTTATTGAATAGCGGAATAGGAAATATGATCAAAAAAAGTGTATGTATCTCACACGTACAGAAGCACACTAGGCCCCAATTACTATTGTTTGTACCCCTAAAAGGCTGAATGAGGAGTAGGAGGAGTATGGAACAGGCAGCACCCTCAAATCTTCAGAAGTATGAGATGAACCCCAAAAACTTGGAAAGGTGGATCTCACACGTACCAACACAAACTATCCTGCAATTTAATTGATCCCCAAAGGTTTTTATTGAATAGCGGAATAGGAAAAATGATCAAAAAAAGTGTATGTATCTCACACGTACAGAAGCACACTAGGCCCCAATTACTATTGTTTGTACCCCTAAAAGGCTGAATGAGGAGTAGGAGGAGTATGGAACAGGCAGCACCCTCAAATCTTCAGAAGTATGAGATGAACCCCAAAAACTTGGAAAGGTGGATCTCACACATACCAACACAAACTATCCCGCAATTTAATTGATCCCCAAAGGTTTTAATTGAATAGCGGAATAGGAAATATGATCAAAAAAAGTGTATGTATCTCACACGTACAGAAGCACACTAGGCCCCAATTACTACTGTTTGTACCCCTAAAAGGCTGAATGAGGAGTAGGAGGAGTATGGAACAGGCAGCACCCTCAAATCTTCAGAAGTATGAGATGAACCCCAAAAACTTGGAAAGGTGGATCTCACACGTACCAACACAAACTATCCCGCAATTTAATTGATCCCCAAAGGTTTTTATTGAATAGCGGAATAGGAAATATGATCAAAAAAAGTGTATGTATCTCACACGTACAGAAGCACACTAGGCCCCAATTACTATTGTTTGTACCCCTAAAAGGCTGAATGAGGAGTAGGAGGAGTATGGAACAGGCAGCACCCTCAAATCTTCAGAAGTATGAGATGAACCCCAAAAACTTGGAAAGGTGGATCTCACACGTACCAACACAAACTATCCCTCAATTTAATTGATCCCCAAAGGTTTTTATTGAATAGCGGAATAGGAAATATGATCAAAAAAAGTGTATGTATCTCACACGTACAAAACCACACTAGGCCCCAATTACTATTGTTTGTACCCCTAAAAGGCTGAATGAGGAGTAGGAGGAGTATGGAACAGGCAGCACCCTCAAATCTTCAGAAGTATGAGATGAACCCCAAAAACTTGGAAAGGTGGATCTCACACGTACCAACACAAACTATCCCACAATTTAATTGATCCCCAAAGGTTTTTATTGAATAGCGGAATAGGAAATATGATCAAAAAAAGTGTATGTATCTCACACGTACAGAAGCACACTAGGCCCCAATTACTATTGTTTGTACCCGTAAAAGGCTGAATGAGGAGTAGGAGGAGTATGGAACAGGCAGCACCCTCAAATCTTCAGAAGTATGAGATGAACCCCAAAAACTTGGAAAGGTGGATCTCACACGTACCAACACAAACTATCCCTCAATTTAATTGATCCCCAAAGGTTTTTATTGAATAGCGGAATAGGAAATATGATCAAAAAAAGTGTATGTATCTCACACGTACAAAACCACACTAGGCCCCAATTACTATTGTTTGTACCCCTAAAAGGCTGAATGAGGAGTAGGAGGAGTATGGAACAGGCAGCACCCTCAAATCTTCAGAAGTATGAGATGAACCCCAAAAACTTGGAAAGGTGGATCTCACACGCACCAACACAAACTATCCCGCAATTTAATTGATCCCCAAAGGTTTTTATTGAATAGCGGAATAGGAAATATGATCAAAAAAAGTGTATGTATCTCACACGTACAAAACCACACTAGGCCCCAATTACTATTGTTTGTACCCCTAAAAGGCTGAATGAGGAGTAGGAGGAGTATGGAACAGGCAGCACCCTCAAATCTTCAGAAGTATGAGATGAACCACAAAAACTTGGAAAGGTGGATCTCACACGTACCAACACAAACTATACCGCAATTTAATTGATCCCCAAAGGTTTTTATTGAATAGCGGAATAGGAAATATGATCAAAAAAAGTGTATGTATCTCACACGTACAGAAGCACACTAGGCCCAAATTACTATTGTTTGTACCCCTAAAAGGCTGAATGAGGAGTAGGAGGAGTATGGAACAGGCAGCACCCTCAAATCTTCAGAAGTATGAGATGAACCCCAAAAACTTGGAAAGGTGGATCTCACACGTACCAACACAAACTATCCCGCAATTTAATTGATCCCCAAAGGTTTTTATTGAATAGCGGAATAGGAAATATGATCAAAAAAAGTGTATGTATCTCACACGTACAGAAGCACACTAGGCCCCAATTACTATTGTTTGTACCCCTAAAAGGCTGAATGAGGAGTAGGAGGAGTATGGAACAGGCAGCACCCTCAAATCTTCAGAAGTATGAGATGAACCCCAAAAACTTGGAAAGGTGGATCTCACACGTACCAACACAAACTATCCCTCAATTTAATTGATCCCCAAAGGTTTTTATTGAATAGCGGAATAGGAAATATGATCAAAAAAAGTGTATGTATCTCACACGTACAAAACCACACTAGGCCCCAATTACTATTGTTTGTACCCCTAAAAGGCTGAATGAGGAGTAGGAGGAGTATGGAACAGGCAGCACCCTCAAATCTTCAGAAGTATGAGATGAACCCCAAAAACTTGGAAAGGTGGATCTCACACGTACCAACACAAACTATCCCACAATTTAATTGATCCCCAAAGGTTTTTATTGAATAGCGGAATAGGAAATATGATCAAAAAAGTGTATGTATCTCACACGTACAGAAGCACACTAGGCCCCAATTACTATTGTTTGTACCCGTAAAAGGCTGAATGAGGAGTAGGAGGAGTATGGAACAGGCAGCACCCTCAAATCTTCAGAAGTATGAGATGAACCCCAAAAACTTGGAAAGGTGGATCTCACACGTACCAACACAAACTATCCCGCAATTTAATTGATCCCCAAAGGTTTTTATTGAATAGCGGAATAGGAAATATGATCAAAAAAAGTGTATGTATCTCACACGTACAGAAGCACACTAGGCCCCAATTACTATTGTTTGTACCCGTAAAAGGCTGAATGAGGAGTAGGAGGAGTATGGAACAGGCAGCACCCTCAAATCTTCAGAAGTATGAGATGAACCCCAAAAACTTGGAAAGGTGGATCTCACACGTACCAACACAAACTATACCGCAATTTAATTGATCCCCAAAGGTCTTTATTGAATAGCGGAATAGGAAATATGATCAAAAAAAGTGTATGTATCTCACACGTACAGAAGCACACTAGGCCCAAATTACTATTGTTTGTACCCCTAAAAGGCTGAATGAGGAGTAGGAGGAGTATGGAACAGGCAGCACCCTCAAATCTTCAGAAGTATGAGATGAACCCCAAAAACTTGGAAAGGTGGATCTCACACGTACCAACACAAACTATCCCGCAATTTAATTGATCCCCAAAGGTTTTTATTGAATAGCGGAATAGGAAATATGATCGAAAAAAGTGTATGTATCTCACACGTACAAAACCACACTAGGCCCCAATTACTATTGTTTGTACCCCTAAAAGGCTGAATGAGGAGTAGGAGGAGTATGGAACAGGCAGCACCCTCAAATCTTCAGAAGTATGAGATGAACCCCAAAAACTTGGAAAGGTGGATCTCACACGCACCAACACAAACTATCCCGCAATTTAATTGATCCCCAAAGGTTTTTATTGAATAGCGGAATAGGAAATATGATCAAAAAAAGTGTATGTATCTCACACGTACAAAACCACACTAGGCCCCAATTACTATTGTTTGTACCCCTAAAAGGCTGAATGAGGAGTAGGAGGAGTATGGAACAGGCAGCACCCTCAAATCTTCAGAAGTATGAGATGAACCACAAAAACTTGGAAAGGTGGATCTCACACGTACCAACACAAACTATACCGCAATTTAATTGATCCCCAAAGGTTTTTATTGAATAGCGGAATAGGAAATATGATCAAAAAAAGTGTATGTATCTCACACGTACAGAAGCACACTAGGCCCAAATTACTATTGTTTGTACCCCTAAAAGGCTGAATGAGGAGTAGGAGGAGTATGGAACAGGCAGCACCCTCAAATCTTCAGAAGTATGAGATGAACCCCAAAAACTTGGAAAGGTGGATCTCACACGTACCAACACAAACTATCCCACAATTTAATTGATCCCCAAAGGTTTTTATTGAATAGCGGAATAGGAAATATCATCAAAAAAAGTGTATGTATCTCACACGTACAAAACCACACTAGGCCCCAATTACTATTGTTTGTACCCCTAAAAGGCTGAATGAGGAGTAGGAGGAGTATGGAACAGGCAGCACCCTCAAATCTTCAGAAGTATGAGATGAACCCCAAAAACTTGGAAAGGTGGATCTCACACGTACCAACACAAACTATCCCGCAATTTAATTGATCCCCAAAGGTTTTTATTGAATAGCGGAATAGGAAATATGATCAAAAAAAGTGTATGTATCTCACACGTACAAAACCACACTAGGCCCCAATTACTATTGTTTGTACCCCTAAAAGGCTGAATGAGGAGTAGGAGGAGTATGGAACAGGCAGCACCCTCAAATCTTCAGAAGTATGAGATGAACCACAAAAACTTGGAAAGGTGGATCTCACACGTACCAACACAAACTATACCGCAATTTAATTGATCCCCAAAGGTTTTTATTGAATAGCGGAATAGGAAATATGATCAAAAAAAAGTGTATGTATCTCACACGTACAGAAGCACACTAGGCCCAAATTACTATTGTTTGTACCCCTAAAAGGCTGAATGAGGAGTAGGAGGAGTATGGAACAGGCAGCACCCTCAAATCTTCAGAAGTATGAGATGAACCCCAAAAACTTGGAAAGGTGGATCTCACACGTACCAACACAAACTATCCCGCAATTTAATTGATCCCCAAAGGTTTTTATTGAATAGCGGAATAGGAAATATGATCAAAAAAAGTGTATGTATCTCACACGTACAAAACCACACTAGGCCCCAATTACTATTGTTTGTACCCCTAAAAGGCTGAATGAGGAGTAGGAGGAGTATGGAACAGGCAGCACCCTCAAATCTTCAGAAGTATGAGATGAACCACAAAAACTTGGAAAGGTGGATCTCACACGTACCAACACAAACTATCCCGGAATTTAATTGATCCCCAAAGGTTTTTATTGAATAGCGGAATAGGAAATATGATCAAAAAAAGTGTATGTATCTCACACGTACAGAAGCACACTAGGCCCCAATTACTATTGTTTGTACCCCTAAAAGGCTGAATGAGGAGTAGGAGGAGTATGGAACAGGCAGCACCCTCAAATCTTCAGAAGTATGAGATGAACCCCAAAAACTTGGAAAGGTGGATCTCACACGTACCAACACAAACTATCCTGCAATTTAATTGATCCCCAAAGGTTTTTATTGAATAGCGGAATAGGAAAAATGATCAAAAAAAGTGTATGTATCTCACACGTACAGAAGCACACTAGGCCCCAATTACTATTGTTTGTACCCCTAAAAGGCTGAATGAGGAGTAGGAGGAGTATGGAACAGGCAGCACCCTCAAATCTTCAGAAGTATGAGATGAACCCCAAAAACTTGGAAAGGTGGATCTCACACATACCAACACAAACTATCCCGCAATTTAATTGATCCCCAAAGGTTTTAATTGAATAGCGGAATAGGAAATATGATCAAAAAAAGTGTATGTATCTCACACGTACAGAAGCACACTAGGCCCCAATTACTACTGTTTGTACCCCTAAAAGGCTGAATGAGGAGTAGGAGGAGTATGGAACAGGCAGCACCCTCAAATCTTCAGAAGTATGAGATGAACCCCAAAAACTTGGAAAGGTGGATCTCACACGTACCAACACAAACTATCCCGCAATTTAATTGATCCCCAAAGGTTTTTATTGAATAGCGGAATAGGAAATATGATCAAAAAAAGTGTATGTATCTCACACGTACAGAAGCACACTAGGCCCCAATTACTATTGTTTGTACCCCTAAAAGGCTGAATGAGGAGTAGGAGGAGTATGGAACAGGCAGCACCCTCAAATCTTCAGAAGTATGAGATGAACCCCAAAAACTTGGAAAGGTGGATCTCACACGTACCAACACAAACTATCCCTCAATTTAATTGATCCCCAAAGGTTTTTATTGAATAGCGGAATAGGAAATATGATCAAAAAAAGTGTATGTATCTCACACGTACAAAACCACACTAGGCCCCAATTACTATTGTTTGTACCCCTAAAAGGCTGAATGAGGAGTAGGAGGAGTATGGAACAGGCAGCACCCTCAAATCTTCAGAAGTATGAGATGAACCCCAAAAACTTGGAAAGGTGGATCTCACACGTACCAACACAAACTATCCCACAATTTAATTGATCCCCAAAGGTTTTTATTGAATAGCGGAATAGGAAATATGATCAAAAAAAGTGTATGTATCTCACACGTACAGAAGCACACTAGGCCCCAATTACTATTGTTTGTACCCGTAAAAGGCTGAATGAGGAGTAGGAGGAGTATGGAACAGGCAGCACCCTCAAATCTTCAGAAGTATGAGATGAACCCCAAAAACTTGGAAAGGTGGATCTCACACGTACCAACACAAACTATCCCGCAATTTAATTGATCCCCAAAGGTTTTTATTGAATAGCGGAATAGGAAATATGATCAAAAAAAGTGTATGTATCTCACACGTACAGAAGCACACTAGGCCCCAATTACTATTGTTTGTACCCGTAAAAGGCTGAATGAGGAGTAGGAGGAGTATGGAACAGGCAGCACCCTCAAATCTTCAGAAGTATGAGATGAACCCCAAAAACTTGGAAAGGTGGATCTCACACGTACCAACACAAACTATACCGCAATTTAATTGATCCCCAAAGGTCTTTATTGAATAGCGGAATAGGAAATATGATCAAAAAAAGTGTATGTATCTCACACGTACAGAAGCACACTAGGCCCAAATTACTATTGTTTGTACCCCTAAAAGGCTGAATGAGGAGTAGGAGGAGTATGGAACAGGCAGCACCCTCAAATCTTCAGAAGTATGAGATGAACCCCAAAAACTTGGAAAGGTGGATCTCACACGTACCAACACAAACTATCCCGCAATTTAATTGATCCCCAAAGGTTTTTATTGAATAGCGGAATAGGAAATATGATCGAAAAAAGTGTATGTATCTCACACGTACAAAACCACACTAGGCCCCAATTACTATTGTTTGTACCCCTAAAAGGCTGAATGAGGAGTAGGAGGAGTATGGAACAGGCAGCACCCTCAAATCTTCAGAAGTATGAGATGAACCCCAAAAACTTGGAAAGGTGGATCTCACACGCACCAACACAAACTATCCCGCAATTTAATTGATCCCCAAAGGTTTTTATTGAATAGCGGAATAGGAAATATGATCAAAAAAAGTGTATGTATCTCACACGTACAAAACCACACTAGGCCCCAATTACTATTGTTTGTACCCCTAAAAGGCTGAATGAGGAGTAGGAGGAGTATGGAACAGGCAGCACCCTCAAATCTTCAGAAGTATGAGATGAACCACAAAAACTTGGAAAGGTGGATCTCACACGTACCAACACAAACTATACCGCAATTTAATTGATCCCCAAAGGTTTTTATTGAATAGCGGAATAGGAAATATGATCAAAAAAAGTGTATGTATCTCACACGTACAGAAGCACACTAGGCCCAAATTACTATTGTTTGTACCCCTAAAAGGCTGAATGAGGAGTAGGAGGAGTATGGAACAGGCAGCACCCTCAAATCTTCAGAAGTATGAGATGAACCCCAAAAACTTGGAAAGGTGGATCTCACACGTACCAACACAAACTATCCCACAATTTAATTGATCCCCAAAGGTTTTTATTGAATAGCGGAATAGGAAATATCATCAAAAAAAGTGTATGTATCTCACACGTACAAAACCACACTAGGCCCCAATTACTATTGTTTGTACCCCTAAAAGGCTGAATGAGGAGTAGGAGGAGTATGGAACAGGCAGCACCCTCAAATCTTCAGAAGTATGAGATGAACCCCAAAAACTTGGAAAGGTGGATCTCACACGTACCAACACAAACTATCCCGCAATTTAATTGATCCCCAAAGGTTTTTATTGAATAGCGGAATAGGAAATATGATCAAAAAAAGTGTATGTATCTCACACGTACAAAACCACACTAGGCCCCAATTACTATTGTTTGTACCCCTAAAAGGCTGAATGAGGAGTAGGAGGAGTATGGAACAGGCAGCACCCTCAAATCTTCAGAAGTATGAGATGAACCACAAAAACTTGGAAAGGTGGATCTCACACGTACCAACACAAACTATACCGCAATTTAATTGATCCCCAAAGGTTTTTATTGAATAGCGGAATAGGAAATATGATCAAAAAAAAGTGTATGTATCTCACACGTACAGAAGCACACTAGGCCCAAATTACTATTGTTTGTACCCCTAAAAGGCTGAATGAGGAGTAGGAGGAGTATGGAACAGGCAGCACCCTCAAATCTTCAGAAGTATGAGATGAACCCCAAAAACTTGGAAAGGTGGATCTCACACGTACCAACACAAACTATCCCGCAATTTAATTGATCCCCAAAGGTTTTTATTGAATAGCGGAATAGGAAATATGATCAAAAAAAGTGTATGTATCTCACACGTACAGAAGCACACTAGGCCCCAATTACTATTGTTTGTACCCCTAAAAGGCTGAATGAGGAGTAGGAGGAGTATGGAACAGGCAGCACCCTCAAATCTTCAGAAGTATGAGATGAACCCCAAAAACTTGGAAAGGTGGATCTCACACATACCAACACAAACTATCCCGCAATTTAATTGATCCCCAAAGGTTTTTATTGAATAGCGGAATAGGAAATATGATCAAAAAAAGTGTATGTATCTCACACGTACAGAAGCACACTAGGCCCAAATTACTATTGTTTGTACCCCTAAAAGGCTGAATGAGGAGTAGGAGGAGTATGGAACAGGCAGCACCCTCAAATCTTCAGAAGTATGAGATGAACCCCAAAAACTTGGAAAGGTGGATCTCACACGTACCAACACAAACTATCCCGCAATTTAATTGATCCCCAAAGGTTTTTATTGAATAGCGGAATAGGAAATATGATCAAAAAAAGTGTATGTATCTCACACGTACAGAAGCACACTAGGCCCCAATTACTATTGTTTGTACCCCTAAAAGGCTGAATGAGGAGTAGGAGGAGTATGGAACAGGCAGCACCCTCAAATCTTCAGAAGTATGAGATGAACCCCAAAAACTTGGAAAGGTGGATCTCACACATACCAACACAAACTATCCCGCAATTTAATTGATCCCCAAAGGTTTTAATTGAATAGCGGAATAGGAAATATGATCAAAAAAAGTGTATGTATCTCACACGTACAGAAGCACACTAGGCCCCAATTACTATTGTTTGTACCCCTAAAAGGCTGAATGAGGAGTAGGAGGAGTATGGAACAGGCAGCACCCTCAAATCTTCAGAAGTATGAGATGAACCCCAAAAACTTGGAAAGGTGGATCTCACACGTACCAACACAAACTATCCCGCAATTTAATTGATCCCCAAAGGTTTTTATTGAATAGCGGAATAGGAAATATGATCAAAAAAAGTGTATGTATCTCACACGTACAGAAGCACACTAGGCCCCAATTACTATTGTTTGTACCCCTAAAAGGCTGAATGAGGAGTAGGAGGAGTATGGAACAGGCAGCACCCTCAAATCTTCAGAAGTATGAGATGAATCCCAAAAACTTGGAAAGGTGGATCTCACACGTACCAACACAAACTATCCCGCAATTTAATTGATCCCCAAAGGTTTTTATTGAATAGCGGAATAGGAAATATGATCAAAAAAAGTGTATGTATCTCACACGTACAAAACCACACTAGGCCCCAATTACTATTGTTTGTACCCCTAAAAGGCTGAATGAGGAGTAGGAGGAGTATGGAACAGGCAGCACCCTCAAATCTTCAGAAGTATGAGATGAACCCCAAAAACTTGGAAAGGTGGATCTCACACGTACCAACACAAACTATCCCACAATTTAATTGATCCCCAAAGGTTTTTATTGAATAGCGGAATAGGAAATATGATCAAAAAAAGTGTATGTATCTCACACGTACAGAAGCACACTAGGCCCCAATTACTATTGTTTGTACCCCTAAAAGGCTGAATGAGGAGTAGGAGGAGTATGGAACAGGCAGCACCCTCAAATCTTCAGAAGTATGAGATGAACCCCAAAAACTTGGAAAGGTGGATCTCACACGTACCAACACAAACTATCCCGCAATTTAATTGATCCCCAAAGGTTTTTATTGAATAGCGGAATAGGAAATATGATCAAAAAAAGTGTATGTATCTCACACGTACAGAAGCACACTAGGCCCCAATTACTATTGTTTGTACCCGTAAAAGGCTGAATGAGGTGTAGGAGGAGTATGGAACAGGCAGCACCCTCAAATCTTCAGAAGTATGAGATGAACCACAAAAACTTGGAAAGGTGGATCTCACACGTACCAACACAAACTATCCCGGAATTTAATTGATCCCCAAAGGTTTTTATTGAATAGCGGAATAGGAAATATGATCAAAAAAAGTGTATGTATCTCACACGTACAGAAGCACACTAGGCCCCAATTACTATTGTTTGTACCCCTAAAAGGCTGAATGAGGAGTAGGAGGAGTATGGAACAGGCAGCACCCTCAAATCTTCAGAAGTATGAGATGAACCCCAAAAACTTGGAAAGGTGGATCTCACACATACCAACACAAACTATCCCGCAATTTAATTGATCCCCAAAGGTTTTAATTGAATAGCGGAATAGGAAATATGATCAAAAAAAGTGTATGTATCTCACACGTACAGAAGCACACTAGGCCCCAATTACTATTGTTTGTACCCCTAAAAGGCTGAATGAGGAGTAGGAGGAGTATGGAACAGGCAGCACCCTCAAATCTTCAGAAGTATGAGATGAACCCCAAAAACTTGGAAAGGTGGATCTCACACGTACCAACACAAACTATCCCGCAATTTAATTGATCCCCAAAGGTTTTTATTGAATAGCGGAATAGGAAATATGATCAAAAAAAGTGTATGTATCTCACACGTACAGAAGCACACTAGGCCCCAATTACTATTGTTTGTACCCCTAAAAGGCTGAATGAGGAGTAGGAGGAGTATGGAACAGGCAGCACCCTCAAATCTTCAGAAGTATGAGATGAACCCCAAAAACTTGGAAAGGTGGATCTCACACGTACCAACACAAACTATCCCGCAATTTAATTGATCCCCAAAGGTTTTTATTGAATAGCGGAATAGGAAATATGATCAAAAAAAGTGTATGTATCTCACACGTACAAAACCACACTAGGCCCCAATTACTATTGTTTGTACCCCTAAAAGGCTGAATGAGGAGTAGGAGGAGTATGGAACAGGCAGCACCCTCAAATCTTCAGAAGTATGAGATGAACCCCAAAAACTTGGAAAGGTGGATCTCACACGTACCAACACAAACTATCCCACAATTTAATTGATCCCCAAAGGTTTTTATTGAATCGCGGAATAGGAAATATGATCAAAAAAAGTGTATGTATCTCACACGTACAGAAGCACACTAGGCCCCAATTACTATTGTTTGTACCCCTAAAAGGCTGAATGAGGAGTAGGAGGAGTATGGAACAGGCAGCACCCTCAAATCTTCAGAAGTATGAGATGAACCCCAAAAACTTGGAAAGGTGGATCTCACACGTACCAACACAAACTATCCCGCAATTTAATTGATCCCCAAAGGTTTTTATTGAATAGCGGAATAGGAAATATGATCAAAAAAAGTGTATGTATCTCACACGTACAGAAGCACACTAGGCCCCAATTACTATTGTTTGTACCCGTAAAAGGCTGAATGAGGAGTAGGAGGAGTATGGAACAGGCAGCACCCTCAAATCTTCAGAAGTATGAGATGAACCCAAAAAACTTGGAAAGGTGGATCTCACACGTACCAACACAAACTATCCCGCAATTTAATTGATCCCCAAAGGTTTTTATTGAATAGCGGAATAGGAAATATGATCAAAAAAAGTGTATGTATCTCACACGTACAGAAGCACACTAGTCCCCAATTACTATTGTTTGTACCCCTAAAAGGCTGAATGAGGAGTAGGAGGAGTATGGAACAGGCAGCACCCTCAAATCTTCAGAAGTATGAGATGAACCCCAAAAACTTGGAAAGGTGGATCTCACACGTACCAACACAAACTATCCTGCAATTTAATTGATCCCCAAAGGTTTTTATTGAATAGCGGAATAGGAAATATGATCAAAAAAAGTGTATGTATCTCACACGTACAAAACCACACTAGGCCCCAATTACTATTGTTTGTACCCCTAAAAGGCTGAATGAGGAGTAGGAGGAGTATGGAACAGGCAGCACCCTCAAATCTTCAGAAGTATGAGATGAACCACAAAAACTTGGAAAGGTGGATCTCACACGTACCAACACAAACTATACCGCAATTTAATTGATCCCCAAAGGTTTTTATTGAATAGCGGAATAGGAAATATGATCAAAAAAAGTGTATGTATCTCACACGTACAGAAGCACACTAGGCCCAAATTACTATTGTTTGTACCCCTAAAAGGCTGAATGAGGAGTAGGAGGAGTATGGAACAGGCAGCACCCTCAAATCTTCAGAAGTATGAGATGAACCCCAAAAACTTGGAAAGGTGGATCTCACACGTACCAACACAAACTATCCCGCAATTTAATTGATCCCCAAAGGTTTTTATTGAATAGCGGAATAGGAAATATGATCAAAAAAAGTGTATGTATCTCACACGTACAAAACCACACTAGGCCCCAATTACTATTGTTTGTACCCCTAAAAGGCTGAATGAGGAGTAGGAGGAGTATGGAACAGGCAGCACCCTCAAATCTTCAGAAGTATGAGATGAACCACAAAAACTTGGAAAGGTGGATCTCACACGTACCAACACAAACTATCCCGGAATTTAATTGATCCCCAAAGGTTTTTATTGAATAGCGGAATAGGAAATATGATCAAAAAAAGTGTATGTATCTCACACGTACAGAAGCACACTAGGCCCCAATTACTATTGTTTGTACCCCTAAAAGGCTGAATGAGGAGTAGGAGGAGTATGGAACAGGCAGCACCCTCAAATCTTCAGAAGTATGAGATGAACCCCAAAAACTTGGAAAGGTGGATCTCACACGTACCAACACAAACTATCCCGCAATTTAATTGATCCCCAAAGGTTTTTATTGAATAGCGGAATAGGAAATATGATCAAAAAAAGTGTATGTATCTCACACGTACAGAAGCACACTAGGCCCCAATTACTATTGTTTGTACCCCTAAAAGGCTGAATGAGGAGTAGGAGGAGTATGGAACAGGCAGCACCCTCAAATCTTCAGAAGTATGAGATGAACCCCAAAAACTTGGAAAGGTGGAACTCACACGTACCAACACAAACTATCCCTCAATTTAATTGATCCCCAAAGGTTTTTATTGAATAGCGGAATAGGAAATATGATCAAAAAAAGTGTATGTATCTCACACGTACAAAACCACACTAGGCCCCAATTACTATTGTTTGTACCCCTAAAAGGCTGAATGAGGAGTAGGAGGAGTATGGAACAGGCAGCACCCTCAAATCTTCAGAAGTATGAGATGAACCCCAAAAACTTGGAAAGGTGGATCTCACACGTACCAACACAAACTATCCCACAATTTAATTGATCCCCAAAGGTTTTTATTGAATAGCGGAATAGGAAATATGATCAAAAAAAGTGTATGTATCTCACACGTACAGAAGCACACTAGGCCCCAATTACTATTGTTTGTACCCCTAAAAGGCTGAATGAGGAGTAGGAGGAGTATGGAACAGGCAGCACCCTCAAATCTTCAGAAGTATGAGATGAACCCCAAAAACTTGGAAAGGTGGATCTCACACGTACCAACACAAACTATCCCGCAATTTAATTGATCCCCAAAGGTTTTTATTGAATAGCGGAATAGGAAATATGATCAAAAAAAGTGTATGTATCTCACACGTACAGAAGCACACTAGGCCCCAATTACTATTGTTTGTACCCGTAAAAGGCTGAATGAGGAGTAGGAGGAGTATGGAACAGGCAGCACCCTCAAATCTTCAGAAGTATGAGATGAACCCAAAAAACTTGGAAAGGTGGATCTCACACGTACCAACACAAACTATCCCGCAATTTAATTGATCCCCAAAGGTTTTTATTGAATAGCGGAATAGGAAATATGATCAAAAAAAGTGTATGTATCTCACACGTACAGAAGCACACTAGTCCCCAATTACTATTGTTTGTACCCCTAAAAGGCTGAATGAGGAGTAGGAGGAGTATGGAACAGGCAGCACCCTCAAATCTTCAGAAGTATGAGATGAACCCCAAAAACTTGGAAAGGTGGATCTCACACGTACCAACACAAACTATCCCGCAATTTAATTGATCCCCAAAGGTTTTTATTGAATAGCGGAATAGGAAATATGATCAAAAAAAGTGTATGTATCTCACACGTACAAAACCACACTAGGCCCCAATTACTATTGTTTGTACCCCTAAAAGGCTGAATGAGGAGTAGGAGGAGTATGGAACAGGCAGCACCCTCAAATCTTCAGAAGTATGAGATAAACCACAAAAACTTGGAAAGGTGGATCTCACACGTACCAACACAAACTATCCCACAATTTAATTGATCCCCAAAGGTTTTTATTGAATAGCGGAATAGGAAATATGATCAAAAAAAGTGTATGTATCTCACACGTACAAAACCACACTAGGCCCCAATCACTATTGTTTGTACCCCTAAAAGGCTGAATGAGGAGTAGGAGGAGTATGGAACAGGCAGCACCCTCAAATCTTCAGAAGTATGAGATGAACCCCAAAAACTTGGAAAGGTGGATCTCACACGTACCAACACAAACTATCCCGCAATTTAATTGATCCCCAAAGGTTTTTATTGAATAGCGGAATAGGAAATATGATCAAAAAAAGTGTATGTATCTCACACGTACAGAAGCACACTAGGCCCCAATTACTATTGTTTGTACCCCTAAAAGGCTGAATGAGGAGTAGGAGGAGTATGGAACAGGCAGCACCCTCAAATCTTCAGAAGTATGAGATGAACCCCAAAAACTTGGAAAGGTGGATCTCACACGTACCAACACAAACTATCCCGCAATTTAATTGATCCCCAAAGGTTTTTATTGAATAGCGGAATAGGAAATATGATCAAAAAAAGTGTATGTATCTCACACGTACAAAACCACACTAGGCCCCAATTACTATTGTTTGTACCCCTAAAAGGCTGAATGAGGAGTAGGAGGAGTATGGAACAGGCAGCACCCTCAAATCTTCAGAAGTATGAGATGAACCACAAAAACTTGGAAAGGTGGATCTCACACGTACCAACACAAACTATCCCGGAATTTAATTGATCCCCAAAGGTTTTTATTGAATAGCGGAATAGGAAATATGATCAAAAAAAGTGTATGTATCTCACACGTACAGAAGCACACTAGGCCCCAATTACTATTGTTTGTACCCCTAAAAGGCTGAATGAGGAGTAGGAGGAGTATGGAACAGGCAGCACCCTCAAATCTTCAGAAGTATGAGATGAACCCCAAAAACTTGGAAAGGTGGATCTCACACGTACCAACACAAACTATCCCGCAATTTAATTGATCCCCAAAGGTTTTTATTGAATAGCGGAATAGGAAATATGATCAAAAAAAGTGTATGTATCTCACACGTACAGAAGCACACTAGGCCCCAATTACTATTGTTTGTACCCGTAAAAGGCTGAATGAGGAGTAGGAGGAGTATGGAACAGGCAGCACCCTCAAATCTTCAGAAGTATGAGATGAACCCCAAAAACTTGGAAAGGTGGATCTCACACATACCAACACAAACTATCCCGCAATTTAATTGATCCCCAAAGGTTTTAATTGAATAGCGGAATAGGAAATATGATCAAAAAAAGTGTATGTATCTCACACGTACAGAAGCACACTAGGCCCCAATTACTATTGTTTGTACCCCTAAAAGGCTGAATGAGGAGTAGGAGGAGTATGGAACAGGCAGCACCCTCAAATCTTCAGAAGTATGAGATGAACCCCAAAAACTTGGAAAGGTGGATCTCACACGTACCAACACAAACTATCCCGCAATTTAATTGATCCCCAAAGGTTTTTATTGAATAGCGGAATAGGAAATATGATCAAAAAAAGTGTATGTATCTCACACGTACAGAAGCACACTAGGCCCCAATTACTATTGTTTGTACCCCTAAAAGGCTGAATGAGGAGTAGGAGGAGTATGGAACAGGCAGCACCCTCAAATCTTCAGAAGTATGAGATGAACCCCAAAAACTTGGAAAGGTGGATCTCACACGTACCAACACAAACTATCCCGCAATTTAATTGATCCCCAAAGGTTTTTATTGAATAGCGGAATAGGAAATATGATCAAAAAAAGTGTATGTATCTCACACGTACAAAACCACACTAGGCCCCAATTACTATTGTTTGTACCCCTAAAAGGCTGAATGAGGAGTAGGAGGAGTATGGAACAGGCAGCACCCTCAAATCTTCAGAAGTATGAGATGAACCCCAAAAACTTGGAAAGGTGGATCTCACACGTACCAACACAAACTATCCCACAATTTAATTGATCCCCAAAGGTTTTTATTGAATAGCGGAATAGGAAATATGATCAAAAAAAGTGTATGTATCTCACACGTACAGAAGCACACTAGGCCCCAATTACTATTGTTTGTACCCCTAAAAGGCTGAATGAGGAGTAGGAGGAGTATGGAACAGGCAGCACCCTCAAATCTTCAGAAGTATGAGATGAACCCCAAAAACTTGGAAAGGTGGATCTCACACGTACCAACACAAACTATCCCGCAATTTAATTGATCCCCAAAGGTTTTTATTGAATAGCGGAATAGGAAATATGATCAAAAAAAGTGTATGTATCTCACACGTACAGAAGCACACTAGGCCCCAATTACTATTGTTTGTACCCGTAAAAGGCTGAATGAGGAGTAGGAGGAGTATGGAACAGGCAGCACCCTCAAATCTTCAGAAGTATGAGATGAACCCAAAAAACTTGGAAAGGTGGATCTCACACGTACCAACACAAACTATCCCGCAATTTAATTGATCCCCAAAGGTTTTTATTGAATAGCGGAATAGGAAATATGATCAAAAAAAGTGTATGTATCTCACACGTACAAAACCACACTAGGCCCCAATTACTATTGTTTGTACCCCTAAAAGGCTGAATGAGGAGTAGGAGGAGTATGGAACAGGCAGCACCCTCAAATCTTCAGAAGTATGAGATGAACCACAAAAACTTGGAAAGGTGGATCTCACACGTACCAACACAAACTATCCCGGAATTTAATTGATCCCCAAAGGTTTTTATTGAATAGCGGAATAGGAAATATGATCAAAAAAAGTGTATGTATCTCACACGTACAGAAGCACACTAGGCCCCAATTACTATTGTTTGTACCCCTAAAAGGCTGAATGAGGAGTAGGAGGAGTATGGAACAGGCAGCACCCTCAAATCTTCAGAAGTATGAGATGAACCCCAAAAACTTGGAAAGGTGGATCTCACACGTACCAACACAAACTATCCTGCAATTTAATTGATCCCCAAAGGTTTTTATTGAATAGCGGAATAGGAAAAATGATCAAAAAAAGTGTATGTATCTCACACGTACAGAAGCACACTAGGCCCCAATTACTATTGTTTGTACCCCTAAAAGGCTGAATGAGGAGTAGGAGGAGTATGGAACAGGCAGCACCCTCAAATCTTCAGAAGTATGAGATGAACCCCAAAAACTTGGAAAGGTGGATCTCACACATACCAACACAAACTATCCCGCAATTTAATTGATCCCCAAAGGTTTTAATTGAATAGCGGAATAGGAAATATGATCAAAAAAAGTGTATGTATCTCACACGTACAGAAGCACACTAGGCCCCAATTACTATTGTTTGTACCCCTAAAAGGCTGAATGAGGAGTAGGAGGAGTATGGAACAGGCAGCACCCTCAAATCTTCAGAAGTATGAGATGAACCCCAAAAACTTGGAAAGGTGGATCTCACACGTACCAACACAAACTATCCCGCAATTTAATTGATCCCCAAAGGTTTTTATTGAATAGCGGAATAGGAAATATGATCAAAAAAAGTGTATGTATCTCACACGTACAGAAGCACACTAGGCCCCAATTACTATTGTTTGTACCCCTAAAAGGCTGAATGAGGAGTAGGAGGAGTATGGAACAGGCAGCACCCTCAAATCTTCAGAAGTATGAGATGAACCCCAAAAACTTGGAAAGGTGGATCTCACACGTACCAACACAAACTATCCCTCAATTTAATTGATCCCCAAAGGTTTTTATTGAATAGCGGAATAGGAAATATGATCAAAAAAAGTGTATGTATCTCACACGTACAAAACCACACTAGGCCCCAATTACTATTGTTTGTACCCCTAAAAGGCTGAATGAGGAGTAGGAGGAGTATGGAACAGGCAGCACCCTCAAATCTTCAGAAGTATGAGATGAACCCCAAAAACTTGGAAAGGTGGATCTCACACGTACCAACACAAACTATCCCACAATTTAATTGATCCCCAAAGGTTTTTATTGAATAGCGGAATAGGAAATATGATCAAAAAAAGTGTATGTATCTCACACGTACAGAAGCACACTAGGCCCCAATTACTATTGTTTGTACCCCTAAAAGGCTGAATGAGGAGTAGGAGGAGTATGGAACAGGTAGCACCCTCAAATCTTCAGAAGTATGAGATGAACCCCAAAAACTTGGAAAGGTGGATCTCACACGTACCAACACAAACTATCCCGCAATTTAATTGATCCCCAAAGGTTTTTATTGAATAGCGGAATAGGAAATATGATCAAAAAAAGTGTATGTATCTCACACGTACAGAAGCACACTAGGCCCCAATAGCTATTGTTTGTACCCCTAAAAGGCTGAATGAGGAGTAGGAGGAGTATGGAACAGGCAGCACCCTCAAATCTTCAGAAGTATGAGATGAACCCAAAAAACTTGGAAAGGTGGATCTCACACGTACCAACACAAACTATCCCGCAATTTAATTGATCCCCAAAGGTTTTTATTGAATAGCGGAATAGGAAATATGATCAAAAAAAGTGTATGTATCTCACACGTACAGAAGCACACTAGTCCCCAATTACTATTGTTTGTACCCCTAAAAGGCTGAATGAGGAGTAGGAGGAGTATGGAACAGGCAGCACCCTCAAATCTTCAGAAGTATGAGATGAACCCCAAAAACTTGGAAAGGTGGATCTCACACGTACCAACACAAACTATCCCGCAATTTAATTGATCCCCAAAGGTTTTTATTGAATAGCGGAATAGGAAATATGATCAAAAAAAGTGTATGTATCTCACACGTACAAAACCACACTAGGCCCCAATTACTATTGTTTGTACCCCTAAAAGGCTGAATGAGGAGTAGGAGGAGTATGGAACAGGCAGCACCCTCAAATCTTCAGAAGTATGAGATAAACCCCAAAAACTTGGAAAGGTGGATCTCACACGTACCAACACAAACTATCCCACAATTTAATTGATCCCCAAAGGTTTTTATTGAATAGCGGAATAGGAAATATGATCAAAAAAAGTGTATGTATCTCACACGTACAAAACCACACTAGGCCCCAATCACTATTGTTTGTACCCCTAAAAGGCTGAATGAGGAGTAGGAGGAGTATGGAACAGGCAGCACCCTCAAATCTTCAGAAGTATGAGATGAACCCCAAAAACTTGGAAAGGTGGATCTCACACGTACCAACACAAACTATCCCGCAATTTAATTGATCCCCAAAGGTTTTTATTGAATAGCGGAATAGGAAATATGATCAAAAAAAGTGTATGTATCTCACACGTACAGAAGCACACTAGGCCCCAATTACTATTGTTTGTACCCCTAAAAGGCTGAATGAGGAGTAGGAGGAGTATGGAACAGGCAGCACCCTCAAATCTTCAGAAGTATGAGATGAACCCCAAAAACTTGGAAAGGTGGATCTCACACGTACCAACACAAACTATCCCGCAATTTAATTGATCCCCAAAGGTTTTTATTGAATAGCGGAATAGGAAATATGATCAAAAAAAGTGTATGTATCTCACACGTACAAAACCACACTAGGCCCCAATTACTATTGTTTGTACCCCTAAAAGGCTGAATGAGGAGTAGGAGGAGTATGGAACAGGCAGCACCCTCAAATCTTCAGAAGTATGAGATGAACCACAAAAACTTGGAAAGGTGGATCTCACACGTACCAACACAAACTATCCCGGAATTTAATTGATCCCCAAAGGTTTTTATTGAATAGCGGAATAGGAAATATGATCAAAAAAAGTGTATGTATCTCACACGTACAGAAGCACACTAGGCCCCAATTACTATTGTTTGTACCCCTAAAAGGCTGAATGAGGAGTAGGAGGAGTATGGAACAGGCAGCACCCTCAAATCTTCAGAAGTATGAGATGAACCCCAAAAACTTGGAAAGGTGGATCTCACACGTACCAACACAAACTATCCCGCAATTTAATTGATCCCCAAAGGTTTTTATTGAATAGCGGAATAGGAAATATGATCAAAAAAAGTGTATGTATCTCACACGTACAGAAGCACACTAGGCCCCAATTACTATTGTTTGTACCCCTAAAAGGCTGAATGAGGAGTAGGAGGAGTATGGAACAGGCAGCACCCTCAAATCTTCAGAAGTATGAGATGAACCCCAAAAACTTGGAAAGGTGGATCTCACACATACCAACACAAACTATCCCGCAATTTAATTGATCCCCAAAGGTTTTAATTGAATAGCGGAATAGGAAATATGATCAAAAAAAGTGTATGTATCTCACACGTACAGAAGCACACTAGGCCCCAATTACTATTGTTTGTACCCCTAAAAGGCTGAATGAGGAGTAGGAGGAGTATGGAACAGGCAGCACCCTCAAATCTTCAGAAGTATGAGATGAACCCCAAAAACTTGGAAAGGTGGATCTCACACGTACCAACACAAACTATCCCGCAATTTAATTGATCCCCAAAGGTTTTTATTGAATAGCGGAATAGGAAATATGATCAAAAAAAGTGTATGTATCTCACACGTACAGAAGCACACTAGGCCCCAATTACTATTGTTTGTACCCCTAAAAGGCTGAATGAGGAGTAGGAGGAGTATGGAACAGGCAGCACCCTCAAATCTTCAGAAGTATGAGATGAACCCCAAAAACTTGGAAAGGTGGATCTCACACGTACCAACACAAACTATCCCGCAATTTAATTGATCCCCAAAGGTTTTTATTGAATAGCGGAATAGGAAATATGATCAAAAAAAGTGTATGTATCTCACACGTACAAAACCACACTAGGCCCCAATTACTATTGTTTGTACCCCTAAAAGGCTGAATGAGGAGTAGGAGGAGTATGGAACAGGCAGCACCCTCAAATCTTCAGAAGTATGAGATGAACCCCAAAAACTTGGAAAGGTGGATCTCACACGTACCAACACAAACTATCCCACAATTTAATTGATCCCCAAAGGTTTTTATTGAATAGCGGAATAGGAAATATGATCAAAAAAAGTGTATGTATCTCACACGTACAGAAGCACACTAGGCCCCAATTACTATTGTTTGTACCCCTAAAAGGCTGAATGAGGAGTAGGAGGAGTATGGAACAGGCAGCACCCTCAAATCTTCAGAAGTATGAGATGAACCCCAAAAACTTGGAAAGGTGGATCTCACACGTACCAACACAAACTATCCCGCAATTTAATTGATCCCCAAAGGTTTTTATTGAATAGCGGAATAGGAAATATGATCAAAAAAAGTGTATGTATCTCACACGTACAGAAGCACACTAGGCCCCAATTACTATTGTTTGTACCCGTAAAAGGCTGAATGAGGAGTAGGAGGAGTATGGAACAGGCAGCACCCTCAAATCTTCAGAAGTATGAGATGAACCCCAAAAACTTGGAAAGGTGGATCTCACACGTACCAACACAAACTATCCCGCAATTTAATTGATCCCCAAAGGTTTTTATTGAATAGCGGAATAGGAAATATGATCAAAAAAAGTGTATGTATCTCACACGTACAAAACCACACTAGGCCCCAATTACTATTGTTTGTACCCCTAAAAGGCTGAATGAGGAGTAGGAGGAGTATGGAACAGGCAGCACCCTCAAATCTTCAGAAGTATGAGATGAACCCCAAAAACTTGGAAAGGTGGATCTCACACGCACCAACACAAACTATCCCGCAATTTAATTGATCCCCAAAGGTTTTTATTGAATAGCGGAATAGGAAATATGATCAAAAAAAGTGTATGTATCTCACACGTACAAAACCACACTAGGCCCCAATTACTATTGTTTGTACCCCTAAAAGGCTGAATGAGGAGTAGGAGGAGTATGGAACAGGCAGCACCCTCAAATCTTCAGAAGTATGAGATGAACCCCAAAAACTTGGAAAGGTGGATCTCACACGTACCAACACAAACTATCCCGCAATTTAATTGATCCCCAAAGGTTTTTATTGAATAGCGGAATAGGAAATATGATCAAAAAAAGTGTATGTATCTCACACGTACAGAAGCACACTAGGCCCAAATTACTATTGTTTGTACCCCTAAAAGGCTGAATGAGGAGTAGGAGGAGTATGGAACAGGCAGCACCCTCAAATCTTCAGAAGTATGAGATGAACCCCAAAAACTTGGAAAGGTGGATCTCACACGTACCAACACAAACTATCCCGCAATTTAATTGATCCCCAAAGGTTTTTATTGAATAGCGGAATAGGAAATATGATCAAAAAAAGTGTATGTATCTCACACGTACAAAACCACACTAGGCCCCAATTACTATTGTTTGTACCCCTAAAAGGCTGAATGAGGAGTAGGAGGAGTATGGAACAGGCAGCACCCTCAAATCTTCAGAAGTATGAGATGAACCACAAAAACTTGGAAAGGTGGATCTCACACGTACCAACACAAACTATCCCGGAATTTAATTGATCCCCAAAGGTTTTTATTGAATAGCGGAATAGGAAATATGATCAAAAAAAGTGTATGTATCTCACACGTACAGAAGCACACTAGGCCCCAATTACTATTGTTTGTACCCCTAAAAGGCTGAATGAGGAGTAGGAGGAGTATGGAACAGGCAGCACCCTCAAATCTTCAGAAGTATGAGATGAACCCCAAAAACTTGGAAAGGTGGATCTCACACGTACCAACACAAACTATCCTGCAATTTAATTGATCCCCAAAGGTTTTTATTGAATAGCGGAATAGGAAATATGATCAAAAAAAGTGTATGTATCTCACACGTACAGAAGCACACTAGGCCCCAATTACTATTGTTTGTACCCCTAAAAGGCTGAATGAGGAGTAGGAGGAGTATGGAACAGGCAGCACCCTCAAATCTTCAGAAGTATGAGATGAACCCCAAAAACTTGGAAAGGTGGATCTCACACATACCAACACAAACTATCCCGCAATTTAATTGATCCCCAAAGGTTTTAATTGAATAGCGGAATAGGAAATATGATCAAAAAAAGTGTATGTATCTCACACGTACAGAAGCACACTAGGCCCCAATTACTATTGTTTGTACCCCTAAAAGGCTGAATGAGGAGTAGGAGGAGTATGGAACAGGCAGCACCCTCAAATCTTCAGAAGTATGAGATGAACCCCAAAAACTTGGAAAGGTGGATCTCACACGTACCAACACAAACTATCCCGCAATTTAATTGATCCCCAA
The DNA here is from genome assembly GCF_965119305.1 of Pelophylax lessonae. Taxonomy (NCBI): domain Eukaryota; kingdom Metazoa; phylum Chordata; class Amphibia; order Anura; family Ranidae; genus Pelophylax; species Pelophylax lessonae. The sequence continues at coordinate 156,843,181 of NC_138776.1, forward strand.
AGGTTTTTATTGAATAGCGGAATAGGAAATATGATCAAAAAAAGTGTATGTATCTCACACGTACAGAAGCACACTAGGCCCCAATTACTATTGTTTGTACCCCTAAAAGGCTGAATGAGGAGTAGGAGGAGTATGGAACAGGCAGCACCCTCAAATCTTCAGAAGTATGAGATGAACCCCAAAAACTTGGAAAGGTGGATCTCACACGTACCAACACAAACTATCCCGCAATTTAATTGATCCCCAAAGGTTTTTATTGAATAGCGGAATAGGAAATATGATCAAAAAAAGTGTATGTATCTCACACGTACAAAACCACACTAGGCCCCAATTACTATTGTTTGTACCCCTAAAAGGCTGAATGAGGAGTAGGAGGAGTATGGAACAGGCAGCACCCTCAAATCTTCAGAAGTATGAGATGAACCCCAAAAACTTGGAAAGGTGGATCTCACACGTACCAACACAAACTATCCCACAATTTAATTGATCCCCAAAGGTTTTTATTGAATAGCGGAATAGGAAATATGATCAAAAAAAGTGTATGTATCTCACACGTACAGAAGCACACTAGGCCCCAATTACTATTGTTTGTACCCCTAAAAGGCTGAATGAGGAGTAGGAGGAGTATGGAACAGGCAGCACCCTCAAATCTTCAGAAGTATGAGATGAACCACAAAAACTTGGAAAGGTGGATCTCACACGTACCAACACAAACTATCCCGGAATTTAATTGATCCCCAAAGGTTTTTATTGAATAGCGGAATAGGAAATATGATCAAAAAAAGTGTATGTATCTCACACGTACAGAAGCACACTAGGCCCCAATTACTATTGTTTGTACCCCTAAAAGGCTGAATGAGGAGTAGGAGGAGTATGGAACAGGCAGCACCCTCAAATCTTCAGAAGTATGAGATGAACCCCAAAAACTTGGAAAGGTGGATCTCACACGTACCAACACAAACTATCCCGCAATTTAATTGATCCCCAAAGGTTTTTATTGAATAGCGGAATAGGAAATATGATCAAAAAAAGTGTATGTATCTCACACGTACAGAAGCACACTAGGCCCCAATTACTATTGTTTGTACCCCTAAAAGGCTGAATGAGGAGTAGGAGGAGTATGGAACAGGCAGCACCCTCAAATCTTCAGAAGTATGAGATGAACCCCAAAAACTTGGAAAGGTGGATCTCACACATACCAACACAAACTATCCCGCAATTTAATTGATCCCCAAAGGTTTTAATTGAATAGCGGAATAGGAAATATGATCAAAAAAAGTGTATGTATCTCACACGTACAGAAGCACACTAGGCCCCAATTACTATTGTTTGTACCCCTAAAAGGCTGAATGAGGAGTAGGAGGAGTATGGAACAGGCAGCACCCTCAAATCTTCAGAAGTATGAGATGAACCCCAAAAACTTGGAAAGGTGGATCTCACACGTACCAACACAAACTATCCCGCAATTTAATTGATCCCCAAAGGTTTTTATTGAATAGCGGAATAGGAAATATGATCAAAAAAAGTGTATGTATCTCACACGTACAGAAGCACACTAGGCCCCAATTACTATTGTTTGTACCCCTAAAAGGCTGAATGAGGAGTAGGAGGAGTATGGAACAGGCAGCACCCTCAAATCTTCAGAAGTATGAGATGAACCCCAAAAACTTGGAAAGGTGGATCTCACACGTACCAACACAAACTATCCCGCAATTTAATTGATCCCCAAAGGTTTTTATTGAATAGCGGAATAGGAAATATGATCAAAAAAAGTGTATGTATCTCACACGTACAAAACCACACTAGGCCCCAATTACTATTGTTTGTACCCCTAAAAGGCTGAATGAGGAGTAGGAGGAGTATGGAACAGGCAGCACCCTCAAATCTTCAGAAGTATGAGATGAACCCCAAAAACTTGGAAAGGTGGATCTCACACGTACCAACACAAACTATCCCACAATTTAATTGATCCCCAAAGGTTTTTATTGAATAGCGGAATAGGAAATATGATCAAAAAAAGTGTATGTATCTCACACGTACAGAAGCACACTAGGCCCCAATTACTATTGTTTGTACCCCTAAAAGGCTGAATGAGGAGTAGGAGGAGTATGGAACAGGCAGCACCCTCAAATCTTCAGAAGTATGAGATGAACCCCAAAAACTTGGAAAGGTGGATCTCACACGTACCAACACAAACTATCCCGCAATTTAATTGATCCCCAAAGGTTTTTATTGAATAGCGGAATAGGAAATATGATCAAAAAAAGTGTATGTATCTCACACGTACAGAAGCACACTAGGCCCCAATTACTATTGTTTGTACCCCTAAAAGGCTGAATGAGGAGTAGGAGGAGTATGGAACAGGCAGCACCCTCAAATCTTCAGAAGTATGAGATGAACCCCAAAAACTTGGAAAGGTGGATCTCACACATACCAACACAAACTATCCCGCAATTTAATTGATCCCCAAAGGTTTTAATTGAATAGCGGAATAGGAAATATGATCAAAAAAAGTGTATGTATCTCACACGTACAGAAGCACACTAGGCCCCAATTACTATTGTTTGTACCCCTAAAAGGCTGAATGAGGAGTAGGAGGAGTATGGAACAGGCAGCACCCTCAAATCTTCAGAAGTATGAGATGAACCCCAAAAACTTGGAAAGGTGGATCTCACACGTACCAACACAAACTATCCCGCAATTTAATTGATCCCCAAAGGTTTTTATTGAATAGCGGAATAGGAAATATGATCAAAAAAAGTGTATGTATCTCACACGTACAGAAGCACACTAGGCCCCAATTACTATTGTTTGTACCCCTAAAAGGCTGAATGAGGAGTAGGAGGAGTATGGAACAGGCAGCACCCTCAAATCTTCAGAAGTATGAGATGAACCCCAAAAACTTGGAAAGGTGGATCTCACACGTACCAACACAAACTATCCCGCAATTTAATTGATCCCCAAAGGTTTTTATTGAATAGCGGAATAGGAAATATGATCAAAAAAAGTGTATGTATCTCACACGTACAAAACCACACTAGGCCCCAATTACTATTGTTTGTACCCCTAAAAGGCTGAATGAGGAGTAGGAGGAGTATGGAACAGGCAGCACCCTCAAATCTTCAGAAGTATGAGATGAACCCCAAAAACTTGGAAAGGTGGATCTCACACGTACCAACACAAACTATCCCACAATTTAATTGATCCCCAAAGGTTTTTATTGAATAGCGGAATAGGAAATATGATCAAAAAAAGTGTATGTATCTCACACGTACAGAAGCACACTAGGCCCCAATTACTATTGTTTGTACCCCTAAAAGGCTGAATGAGGAGTAGGAGGAGTATGGAACAGGCAGCACCCTCAAATCTTCAGAAGTATGAGATGAACCACAAAAACTTGGAAAGGTGGATCTCACACGTACCAACACAAACTATCCCGGAATTTAATTGATCCCCAAAGGTTTTTATTGAATAGCGGAATAGGAAATATGATCAAAAAAAGTGTATGTATCTCACACGTACAGAAGCACACTAGGCCCCAATTACTATTGTTTGTACCCCTAAAAGGCTGAATGAGGAGTAGGAGGAGTATGGAACAGGCAGCACCCTCAAATCTTCAGAAGTATGAGATGAACCCCAAAAACTTGGAAAGGTGGATCTCACACGTACCAACACAAACTATCCCGCAATTTAATTGATCCCCAAAGGTTTTTATTGAATAGCGGAATAGGAAATATGATCAAAAAAAGTGTATGTATCTCACACGTACAGAAGCACACTAGGCCCCAATTACTATTGTTTGTACCCCTAAAAGGCTGAATGAGGAGTAGGAGGAGTATGGAACAGGCAGCACCCTCAAATCTTCAGAAGTATGAGATGAACCCCAAAAACTTGGAAAGGTGGATCTCACACATACCAACACAAACTATCCCGCAATTTAATTGATCCCCAAAGGTTTTAATTGAATAGCGGAATAGGAAATATGATCAAAAAAAGTGTATGTATCTCACACGTACAGAAGCACACTAGGCCCCAATTACTATTGTTTGTACCCCTAAAAGGCTGAATGAGGAGTAGGAGGAGTATGGAACAGGCAGCACCCTCAAATCTTCAGAAGTATGAGATGAACCCCAAAAACTTGGAAAGGTGGATCTCACACGTACCAACACAAACTATCCCGCAATTTAATTGATCCCCAAAGGTTTTTATTGAATAGCGGAATAGGAAATATGATCAAAAAAAGTGTATGTATCTCACACGTACAGAAGCACACTAGGCCCCAATTACTATTGTTTGTACCCCTAAAAGGCTGAATGAGGAGTAGGAGGAGTATGGAACAGGCAGCACCCTCAAATCTTCAGAAGTATGAGATGAACCCCAAAAACTTGGAAAGGTGGATCTCACACGTACCAACACAAACTATCCCGCAATTTAATTGATCCCCAAAGGTTTTTATTGAATAGCGGAATAGGAAATATGATCAAAAAAAGTGTATGTATCTCACACGTACAAAACCACACTAGGCCCCAATTACTATTGTTTGTACCCCTAAAAGGCTGAATGAGGAGTAGGAGGAGTATGGAACAGGCAGCACCCTCAAATCTTCAGAAGTATGAGATGAACCCCAAAAACTTGGAAAGGTGGATCTCACACGTACCAACACAAACTATCCCACAATTTAATTGATCCCCAAAGGTTTTTATTGAATAGCGGAATAGGAAATATGATCAAAAAAAGTGTATGTATCTCACACGTACAGAAGCACACTAGGCCCCAATTACTATTGTTTGTACCCCTAAAAGGCTGAATGAGGAGTAGGAGGAGTATGGAACAGGCAGCACCCTCAAATCTTCAGAAGTATGAGATGAACCCCAAAAACTTGGAAAGGTGGATCTCACACGTACCAACACAAACTATCCCGCAATTTAATTGATCCCCAAAGGTTTTTATTGAATAGCGGAATAGGAAATATGATCAAAAAAAGTGTATGTATCTCACACGTACAGAAGCACACTAGGCCCCAATTACTATTGTTTGTACCCGTAAAAGGCTGAATGAGGAGTAGGAGGAGTATGGAACAGGCAGCACCCTCAAATCTTCAGAAGTATGAGATGAACCCCAAAAACTTGGAAAGGTGGATCTCACACGTACCAACACAAACTATCCCGCAATTTAATTGATCCCCAAAGGTTTTTATTGAATAGCGGAATAGGAAATATGATCAAAAAAAGTGTATGTATCTCACACGTACAAAACCACACTAGGCCCCAATTACTATTGTTTGTACCCCTAAAAGGCTGAATGAGGAGTAGGAGGAGTATGGAACAGGCAGCACCCTCAAATCTTCAGAAGTATGAGATGAACCCCAAAAACTTGGAAAGGTGGATCTCACACGTACCAACACAAACTATCCCACAATTTAATTGATCCCCAAAGGTTTTTATTGAATAGCGGAATAGGAAATATGATCAAAAAAAGTGTATGTATCTCACACGTACAGAAGCACACTAGGCCCCAATTACTATTGTTTGTACCCCTAAAAGGCTGAATGAGGAGTAGGAGGAGTATGGAACAGGCAGCACCCTCAAATCTTCAGAAGTATGAGATGAACCCCAAAAACTTGGAAAGGTGGATCTCACACGTACCAACACAAACTATCCCGCAATTTAATTGATCCCCAAAGGTTTTTATTGAATAGCGGAATAGGAAATATGATCAAAAAAAGTGTATGTATCTCACACGTACAGAAGCACACTAGGCCCCAATTACTATTGTTTGTACCCCTAAAAGGCTGAATGAGGAGTAGGAGGAGTATGGAACAGGCAGCACCCTCAAATCTTCAGAAGTATGAGATGAACCCCAAAAACTTGGAAAGGTGGATCTCACACATACCAACACAAACTATCCCGCAATTTAATTGATCCCCAAAGGTTTTAATTGAATAGCGGAATAGGAAATATGATCAAAAAAAGTGTATGTATCTCACACGTACAGAAGCACACTAGGCCCCAATTACTATTGTTTGTACCCCTAAAAGGCTGAATGAGGAGTAGGAGGAGTATGGAACAGGCAGCACCCTCAAATCTTCAGAAGTATGAGATGAACCCCAAAAACTTGGAAAGGTGGATCTCACACGTACCAACACAAACTATCCCGCAATTTAATTGATCCCCAAAGGTTTTTATTGAATAGCGGAATAGGAAATATGATCAAAAAAAGTGTATGTATCTCACACGTACAGAAGCACACTAGGCCCCAATTACTATTGTTTGTACCCCTAAAAGGCTGAATGAGGAGTAGGAGGAGTATGGAACAGGCAGCACCCTCAAATCTTCAGAAGTATGAGATGAACCCCAAAAACTTGGAAAGGTGGATCTCACACGTACCAACACAAACTATCCCGCAATTTAATTGATCCCCAAAGGTTTTTATTGAATAGCGGAATAGGAAATATGATCAAAAAAAGTGTATGTATCTCACACGTACAAAACCACACTAGGCCCCAATTACTATTGTTTGTACCCCTAAAAGGCTGAATGAGGAGTAGGAGGAGTATGGAACAGGCAGCACCCTCAAATCTTCAGAAGTATGAGATGAACCCCAAAAACTTGGAAAGGTGGATCTCACACGTACCAACACAAACTATCCCACAATTTAATTGATCCCCAAAGGTTTTTATTGAATAGCGGAATAGGAAATATGATCAAAAAAAGTGTATGTATCTCACACGTACAGAAGCACACTAGGCCCCAATTACTATTGTTTGTACCCCTAAAAGGCTGAATGAGGAGTAGGAGGAGTATGGAACAGGCAGCACCCTCAAATCTTCAGAAGTATGAGATGAACCACAAAAACTTGGAAAGGTGGATCTCACACGTACCAACACAAACTATCCCGGAATTTAATTGATCCCCAAAGGTTTTTATTGAATAGCGGAATAGGAAATATGATCAAAAAAAGTGTATGTATCTCACACGTACAGAAGCACACTAGGCCCCAATTACTATTGTTTGTACCCCTAAAAGGCTGAATGAGGAGTAGGAGGAGTATGGAACAGGCAGCACCCTCAAATCTTCAGAAGTATGAGATGAACCCCAAAAACTTGGAAAGGTGGATCTCACACGTACCAACACAAACTATCCCGCAATTTAATTGATCCCCAAAGGTTTTTATTGAATAGCGGAATAGGAAATATGATCAAAAAAAGTGTATGTATCTCACACGTACAGAAGCACACTAGGCCCCAATTACTATTGTTTGTACCCCTAAAAGGCTGAATGAGGAGTAGGAGGAGTATGGAACAGGCAGCACCCTCAAATCTTCAGAAGTATGAGATGAACCCCAAAAACTTGGAAAGGTGGATCTCACACATACCAACACAAACTATCCCGCAATTTAATTGATCCCCAAAGGTTTTAATTGAATAGCGGAATAGGAAATATGATCAAAAAAAGTGTATGTATCTCACACGTACAGAAGCACACTAGGCCCCAATTACTATTGTTTGTACCCCTAAAAGGCTGAATGAGGAGTAGGAGGAGTATGGAACAGGCAGCACCCTCAAATCTTCAGAAGTATGAGATGAACCCCAAAAACTTGGAAAGGTGGATCTCACACGTACCAACACAAACTATCCCGCAATTTAATTGATCCCCAAAGGTTTTTATTGAATAGCGGAATAGGAAATATGATCAAAAAAAGTGTATGTATCTCACACGTACAGAAGCACACTAGGCCCCAATTACTATTGTTTGTACCCCTAAAAGGCTGAATGAGGAGTAGGAGGAGTATGGAACAGGCAGCACCCTCAAATCTTCAGAAGTATGAGATGAACCCCAAAAACTTGGAAAGGTGGATCTCACACGTACCAACACAAACTATCCCGCAATTTAATTGATCCCCAAAGGTTTTTATTGAATAGCGGAATAGGAAATATGATCAAAAAAAGTGTATGTATCTCACACGTACAAAACCACACTAGGCCCCAATTACTATTGTTTGTACCCCTAAAAGGCTGAATGAGGAGTAGGAGGAGTATGGAACAGGCAGCACCCTCAAATCTTCAGAAGTATGAGATGAACCCCAAAAACTTGGAAAGGTGGATCTCACACGTACCAACACAAACTATCCCACAATTTAATTGATCCCCAAAGGTTTTTATTGAATAGCGGAATAGGAAATATGATCAAAAAAAGTGTATGTATCTCACACGTACAGAAGCACACTAGGCCCCAATTACTATTGTTTGTACCCCTAAAAGGCTGAATGAGGAGTAGGAGGAGTATGGAACAGGCAGCACCCTCAAATCTTCAGAAGTATGAGATGAACCCCAAAAACTTGGAAAGGTGGATCTCACACGTACCAACACAAACTATCCCGCAATTTAATTGATCCCCAAAGGTTTTTATTGAATAGCGGAATAGGAAATATGATCAAAAAAAGTGTATGTATCTCACACGTACAGAAGCACACTAGGCCCCAATTACTATTGTTTGTACCCGTAAAAGGCTGAATGAGGAGTAGGAGGAGTATGGAACAGGCAGCACCCTCAAATCTTCAGAAGTATGAGATGAACCCCAAAAACTTGGAAAGGTGGATCTCACACGTACCAACACAAACTATCCCGCAATTTAATTGATCCCCAAAGGTTTTTATTGAATAGCGGAATAGGAAATATGATCAAAAAAAGTGTATGTATCTCACACGTACAAAACCACACTAGGCCCCAATTACTATTGTTTGTACCCCTAAAAGGCTGAATGAGGAGTAGGAGGAGTATGGAACAGGCAGCACCCTCAAATCTTCAGAAGTATGAGATGAACCCCAAAAACTTGGAAAGGTGGATCTCACACGCACCAACACAAACTATCCCGCAATTTAATTGATCCCCAAAGGTTTTTATTGAATAGCGGAATAGGAAATATGATCAAAAAAAGTGTATGTATCTCACACGTACAAAACCACACTAGGCCCCAATTACTATTGTTTGTACCCCTAAAAGGCTGAATGAGGAGTAGGAGGAGTATGGAACAGGCAGCACCCTCAAATCTTCAGAAGTATGAGATGAACCCCAAAAACTTGGAAAGGTGGATCTCACACGTACCAACACAAACTATCCCGCAATTTAATTGATCCCCAAAGGTTTTTATTGAATAGCGGAATAGGAAATATGATCAAAAAAAGTGTATGTATCTCACACGTACAGAAGCACACTAGGCCCAAATTACTATTGTTTGTACCCCTAAAAGGCTGAATGAGGAGTAGGAGGAGTATGGAACAGGCAGCACCCTCAAATCTTCAGAAGTATGAGATGAACCCCAAAAACTTGGAAAGGTGGATCTCACACGTACCAACACAAACTATCCCGCAATTTAATTGATCCCCAAAGGTTTTTATTGAATAGCGGAATAGGAAATATGATCAAAAAAAGTGTATGTATCTCACACGTACAAAACCACACTAGGCCCCAATTACTATTGTTTGTACCCCTAAAAGGCTGAATGAGGAGTAGGAGGAGTATGGAACAGGCAGCACCCTCAAATCTTCAGAAGTATGAGATGAACCCCAAAAACTTGGAAAGGTGGATCTCACACGTACCAACACAAACTATCCCGCAATTTAATTGATCCCCAAAGGTTTTTATTGAATAGCGGAATAGGAAATATGATCAAAAAAAGTGTATGTATCTCACACGTACAGAAGCACACTAGGCCCCAATTACTATTGTTTGTACCCCTAAAAGGCTGAATGAGGAGTAGGAGGAGTATGGAACAGGCAGCACCCTCAAATCTTCAGAAGTATGAGATGAACCCCAAAAACTTGGAAAGGTGGATCTCACACGTACCAACACAAACTATCCTGCAATTTAATTGATCCCCAAAGGTTTTTATTGAATAGCGGAATAGGAAATATGATCAAAAAAAGTGTATGTATCTCACACGTACAGAAGCACACTAGGCCCCAATTACTATTGTTTGTACCCCTAAAAGGCTGAATGAGGAGTAGGAGGAGTATGGAACAGGCAGCACCCTCAAATCTTCAGAAGTATGAGATGAACCCCAAAAACTTGGAAAGGTGGATCTCACACATACCAACACAAACTATCCCGCAATTTAATTGATCCCCAAAGGTTTTAATTGAATAGCGGAATAGGAAATATGATCAAAAAAAGTGTATGTATCTCACACGTACAGAAGCACACTAGGCCCCAATTACTATTGTTTGTACCCCTAAAAGGCTGAATGAGGAGTAGGAGGAGTATGGAACAGGCAGCACCCTCAAATCTTCAGAAGTATGAGATGAACCCCAAAAACTTGGAAAGGTGGATCTCACACGTACCAACACAAACTATCCCGCAATTTAATTGATCCCCAAAGGTTTTTATTGAATAGCGGAATAGGAAATATGATCAAAAAAAGTGTATGTATCTCACACGTACAGAAGCACACTAGGCCCCAATTACTATTGTTTGTACCCCTAAAAGGCTGAATGAGGAGTAGGAGGAGTATGGAACAGGCAGCACCCTCAAATCTTCAGAAGTATGAGATGAACCCCAAAAACTTGGAAAGGTGGATCTCACACGTACCAACACAAACTATCCCGCAATTTAATTGATCCCCAAAGGTTTTTATTGAATAGCGGAATAGGAAATATGATCAAAAAAAGTGTATGTATCTCACACGTACAAAACCACACTAGGCCCCAATTACTATTGTTTGTACCCCTAAAAGGCTGAATGAGGAGTAGGAGGAGTATGGAACAGGCAGCACCCTCAAATCTTCAGAAGTATGAGATGAACCCCAAAAACTTGGAAAGGTGGATCTCACACGTACCAACACAAACTATCCCACAATTTAATTGATCCCCAAAGGTTTTTATTGAATAGCGGAATAGGAAATATGATCAAAAAAAGTGTATGTATCTCACACGTACAGAAGCACACTAGGCCCCAATTACTATTGTTTGTACCCCTAAAAGGCTGAATGAGGAGTAGGAGGAGTATGGAACAGGCAGCACCCTCAAATCTTCAGAAGTATGAGATGAACCCCAAAAACTTGGAAAGGTGGATCTCACACGTACCAACACAAACTATCCCGCAATTTAATTGATCCCCAAAGGTTTTTATTGAATAGCGGAATAGGAAATATGATCAAAAAAAGTGTATGTATCTCACACGTACAGAAGCACACTAGGCCCCAATTACTATTGTTTGTACCCGTAAAAGGCTGAATGAGGAGTAGGAGGAGTATGGAACAGGCAGCACCCTCAAATCTTCAGAAGTATGAGATGAACCCAAAAAACTTGGAAAGGTGGATCTCACACGTACCAACACAAACTATCCCGCAATTTAATTGATCCCCAAAGGTTTTTATTGAATAGCGGAATAGGAAATATGATCAAAAAAAGTGTATGTATCTCACACGTACAGAAGCACACTAGTCCCCAATTACTATTGTTTGTACCCCTAAAAGGCTGAATGAGGAGTAGGAGGAGTATGGAACAGGCAGCACCCTCAAATCTTCAGAAGTATGAGATAAACCCCAAAAACTTGGAAAGGTGGATCTCACACGTACCAACACAAACTATCCCACAATTTAATTGATCCCCAAAGGTTTTTATTGAATAGCGGAATAGGAAATATGATCAAAAAAAGTGTATGTATCTCACACGTACAAAACCACACTAGGCCCCAATCACTATTGTTTGTACCCCTAAAAGGCTGAATGAGGAGTAGGAGGAGTATGGAACAGGCAGCACCCTCAAATCTTCAGAAGTATGAGATGAACCCCAAAAACTTGGAAAGGTGGATCTCACACGTACCAACACAAACTATCCCGCAATTTAATTGATCCCCAAAGGTTTTTATTGAATAGCGGAATAGGAAATATGATCAAAAAAAGTGTATGTATCTCACACGTACAGAAGCACACTAGGCCCCAATTACTATTGTTTGTACCCCTAAAAGGCTGAATGAGGAGTAGGAGGAGTATGGAACAGGCAGCACCCTCAAATCTTCAGCAGTATGAGATGAACCCCAAAAACTTGGAAAGGTGGATCTCACACGTACCAACACAAACTATCCCGCAATTTAATTGATCCCCAAAGGTTTTTATTGAATAGCGGAATAGGAAATATGATCAAAAAAAGTGTATGTATCTCACACGTACAGAAGCACACTAGGCCCCAATTACTATTGTTTGTACCCCTAAAAGGCTGAATGAGGAGTAGGAGGAGTATGGAACAGGCAGCACCCTCAAATCTTCAGAAGTATGAGATGAACCCCAAAAACTTGGAAAGGTGGATCTCACACGTACCAACACAAACTATCCCGCAATTTAATTGATCCCCAAAGGTTTTTATTGAATAGCGGAATAGGAAATATGATCAAAAAAAGTGTATGTATCTCACACGTACAGAAGCACACTAGGCCCCAATTACTATTGTTTGTACCCCTAAAAGGCTGAATGAGGAGTAGGAGGAGTATGGAACAGGCAGCACCCTCAAATCTTCAGAAGTATGAGATGAACCCCAAAAACTTGGAAAGGTGGATCTCACACGTACCAACACAAACTATCCCGCAATTTAATTGATCCCCAAAGGTTTTTATTGAATAGCGGAATAGGAAATATGATCAAAAAAAGTGTATGTATCTCACACGTACAGAAGCACACTAGGCCCCAATTACTATTGTTTGTACCCCTAAAAGGCTGAATGAGGAGTAGGAGGAGTATGGAACAGGCAGCACCCTCAAATCTTCAGAAGTATGAGATGAACCCCAAAAACTTGGAAAGGTGGATCTCACACGTACCAACACAAACTATCCCGCAATTTAATTGATCCCCAAAGGTTTTTATTGAATAGCGGAATAGGAAATATGATCAAAAAAAGTGTATGTATCTCACACGTACAAAACCACACTAGGCCCCAATTACTATTGTTTGTACCCCTAAAAGGCTGAATGAGGAGTAGGAGGAGTATGGAACAGGCAGCACCCTCAAATCTTCAGAAGTATGAGATGAACCCCAAAAACTTGGAAAGGTGGATCTCACACGTACCAACACAAACTATCCCGCAATTTAATTGATCCCCAAAGGTTTTTATTGAATAGCGGAATAGGAAATATGATCAAAAAAAGTGTATGTATCTCACACGTACAGAAGCACACTAGGCCCCAATTACTATTGTTTGTACCCCTAAAAGGCTGAATGAGGAGTAGGAGGAGTATGGAACAGGCAGCACCCTCAAATCTTCAGAAGTATGAGATGAACCCCAAAAACTTGGAAAGGTGGATCTCACACGTACCAACACAAACTATCCCGCAATTTAATTGATCCCCAAAGGTTTTTATTGAATAGCGGAATAGGAAATATGATCAAAAAAAGTGTATGTATCTCACACGTACAAAACCACACTAGGCCCCAATTACTATTGTTTGTACCCCTAAAAGGCTGAATGAGGAGTAGGAGGAGTATGGAACAGGCAGCACCCTCAAATCTTCAGAAGTATGAGATGAACCCCAAAAACTTGGAAAGGTGGATCTCACACGCACCAACACAAACTATCCCGCAATTTAATTGATCCCCAAAGGTTTTTATTGAATAGCGGAATAGGAAATATGATCAAAAAAAGTGTATGTATCTCACACGTACAAAACCACACTAGGCCCCAATTACTATTGTTTGTACCCCTAAAAGGCTGAATGAGGAGTAGGAGGAGTATGGAACAGGCAGCACCCTCAAATCTTCAGAAGTATGAGATGAACCACAAAAACTTGGAAAGGTGGATCTCACACGTACCAACACAAACTATACCGCAATTTAATTGATCCCCAAAGGTTTTTATTGAATAGCGGAATAGGAAATATGATCAAAAAAAGTGTATGTATCTCACACGTACAGAAGCACACTAGGCCCAAATTACTATTGTTTGTACCCCTAAAAGGCTGAATGAGGAGTAGGAGGAGTATGGAACAGGCAGCACCCTCAAATCTTCAGAAGTATGAGATGAACCCCAAAAACTTGGAAAGGTGGATCTCACACGTACCAACACAAACTATCCCGCAATTTAATTGATCCCCAAAGGTTTTTATTGAATAGCGGAATAGGAAATATGATCAAAAAAAGTGTATGTATCTCACACGTACAGAAGCACACTAGGCCCCAATTACTATTGTTTGTACCCCTAAAAGGCTGAATGAGGAGTAGGAGGAGTATGGAACAGGCAGCACCCTCAAATCTTCAGAAGTATGAGATGAACCCCAAAAACTTGGAAAGGTGGATCTCACACGTACCAACACAAACTATCCCGCAATTTAATTGATCCCCAAAGGTTTTTATTGAATAGCGGAATAGGAAATATGATCAAAAAAAGTGTATGTATCTCACACGTACAAAACCACACTAGGCCCCAATTACTATTGTTTGTACCCCTAAAAGGCTGAATGAGGAGTAGGAGGAGTATGGAACAGGCAGCACCCTCAAATCTTCAGAAGTATGAGATGAACCCCAAAAACTTGGAAAGGTGGATCTCACACGTACCAACACAAACTATCCCGTAATTTAATTGATCCCCAAAGGTTTTAATTGAATAGTGAATTATAGGAAATATGATCAAAAAAAGTGTATGTATCTCACACGTACAGAAGCACACTAGGCCCCAATTACTATTGTTTGTACCCCTAAAAGGCTGAATGAGGAGTAGGAGGAGTATGGAACAGGCAGCACCCTCAAATCTTCAGAAGTATGAGATGAACCCCAAAAACTTGGAAAGGTGGATCTTACACGTACCAACACAAACTATCCCGCAATTTAATTGATCCCCAAAGGTTTTTATTGAATAGCGGAATAGGAAATATGATAAAAAAAAGTGTATGTATCTCACACGTACAGAAGCACACTAGGCCCCAATTACTATTGTTTGTACCCCTAAAAGGCTGAATGAGGAGTAGGAGGAGTATGGAACAGGCAGCACCCTCAAATCTTCAGAAGTATGAGATGAACCCCAAAAACTTGGAAAGGTGGATCTCACACGTACCAACACAAACTATCCCGCAATTTAATTGATCCCCAAAGGTTTTTATTGAATAGCGGAATAGGAAATATGATCAAAAAAAGTGTATGTATCTCACACGTACAGAAGCACACTAGTCCCCAATTACTATTGTTTGTACCCCTAAAAGGCTGAATGAGGAGTAGGAGGAGTATGGAACAGGCAGCACCCTCAAATCTTCAGAAGTATGAGATGAACCCCAAAAACTTGGAAAGGTGGATCTCACACGTACCAACACAAACTATCCCGCAATTTAATTGATCCCCAAAGGTTTTTATTGAATAGCGGAATAGGAAATATGATCAAAAAAAGTGTATGTATCTCACACGTACAAAACCACACTAGGCCCCAATTACTATTGTTTGTACCCCTAAAAGGCTGAATGAGGAGTAGGAGGAGTATGGAACAGGCAGCACCCTCAAATCTTCAGAAGTATGAGATGAACCCCAAAAACTTGGAAAGGTGGATCTCACACGTACCAACACAAACTATCCCGCAATTTAATTGATCCCCAAAGGTTTTTATTGAATAGCGGAATAGGAAGTATGATCAAAAAAAGTGTATGTATCTCACACGTACAGAAGCACACTAGGCCCCAATTACTATTGTTTGTACCCCTAAAAGGCTGAATGAGGAGTAGGAGGAGTATGGAACAGGCAGCACCCTCAAATCTTCAGAAGTATGAGATGAACCCCAAAAACTTGGAAAGGTGGATCTCACACGTACCAACACAAACTATCCCGCAATTTAATTGATCCCCAAAGGTTTTTATTGAATAGCGGAATAGGAAATATGATCAAAAAAAGTGTATGTATCTCACACGTACAGAAGCACACTAGGCCCCAATTACTATTGTTTGTACCCCTAAAAGGCTGAATGAGGAGTAGGAGGAGTATGGAACAGGCAGCACCCTCAAATCTTCAGAAGTATGAGATGAACCCCAAAAACTTGGAAAGGTGGATCTCACACATACCAACACAAACTATCCCGCAATTTAATTGATCCCCAAAGGTTTTAATTGAATAGCGGAATAGGAAATATGATCAAAAAAAGTGTATGTATCTCACACGTACAGAAGCACACTAGGCCCCAATTACTATTGTTTGTACCCCTAAAAGGCTGAATGAGGAGTAGGAGGAGTATGGAACAGGCAGCACCCTCAAATCTTCAGAAGTATGAGATGAACCCCAAAAACTTGGAAAGGTGGATCTCACACGTACCAACACAAACTATCCCGCAATTTAATTGATCCCCAAAGGTTTTTATTGAATAGCGGAATAGGAAATATGATCAAAAAAAGTGTATGTATCTCACACGTACAGAAGCACACTAGGCCCCAATTACTATTGTTTGTACCCCTAAAAGGCTGAATGAGGAGTAGGAGGAGTATGGAACAGGCAGCACCCTCAAATCTTCAGAAGTATGAGATGAACCCCAAAAACTTGGAAAGGTGGATCTCACACGTACCAACACAAACTATCCCGCAATTTAATTGATCCCCAAAGGTTTTTATTGAATAGCGGAATAGGAAATATGATCAAAAAAAGTGTATGTATCTCACACGTACAAAACCACACTAGGCCCCAATTACTATTGTTTGTACCCCTAAAAGGCTGAATGAGGAGTAGGAGGAGTATGGAACAGGCAGCACCCTCAAATCTTCAGAAGTATGAGATGAACCCCAAAAACTTGGAAAGGTGGATCTCACACGTACCAACACAAACTATCCCGCAATTTAATTGATCCCCAAAGGTTTTTATTGAATAGCGGAATAGGAAATATGATCAAAAAAAGTGTATGTATCTCACACGTACAGAAGCACACTAGGCCCCAATTACTATTGTTTGTACCCCTAAAAGGCTGAATGAGGAGTAGGAGGAGTATGGAACAGGCAGCACCCTCAAATCTTCAGAAGTATGAGATGAACCCCAAAAACTTGGAAAGGTGGATCTCACACGTTCCAACACAAACTATCCCGCAATTTAATTGATCCCCAAAGGTTTTTATTGAATAGCGGAATAGGAAATATGATCAAAAAAAGTGTATGTATCTCACACGTACAGAAGCACACTAGGCCCCAATTACTATTGTTTGTACCCGTAAAAGGCTGAATGAGGAGTAGGAGGAGTATGGAACAGGCAGCACCCTCAAATCTTCAGAAGTATGAGATGAACCCCAAAAACTTGGAAAGGTGGATCTCACACGTACCAACACAAACTATCCCGCAATTTAATTGATCCCCAAAGGTTTTTATTGAATAGCGGAATAGGAAATATGATCAAAAAAAGTGTATGTATCTCACACGTACAAAACCACACTAGGCCCCAATCACTATTGTTTGTACCCCTAAAAGGCTGAATGAGGAGTAGGAGGAGTATGGAACAGGCAGCACCCTCAAATCTTCAGAAGTATGAGATGAACCCCAAAAACTTGGAAAGGTGGATCTCACACGTACCAACACAAACTATCCCGCAATTTAATTGATCCCCAAAGGTTTTTATTGAATAGCGGAATAGGAAATATGATCAAAAAAAGTGTATGTATCTCACACGTACAGAAGCACACTAGGCCCCAATTACTATTGTTTGTACCCCTAAAAGGCTGAATGAGGAGTAGGAGGAGTATGGAACAGGCAGCACCCTCAAATCTTCAGAAGTATGAGATGAACCCCAAAAACTTGGAAAGGTGGATCTCACACGTACCAACACAAACTATCCCGCAATTTAATTGATCCCCAAAGGTTTTTATTGAATAGCGGAATAGGAAATATGATCAAAAAAAGTGTATGTATCTCACACGTACAGAAGCACACTAGGCCCCAATTACTATTGTTTGTACCCCTAAAAGGCTGAATGAGGAGTAGGAGGAGTATGGAACAGGCAGCACCCTCAAATCTTCAGAAGTATGAGATGAACCCCAAAAACTTGGAAAGGTGGATCTCACACGTACCAACACAAACTATCCCGCAATTTAATTGATCCCCAAAGGTTTTTATTGAATAGCGGAATAGGAAATATGATCAAAAAAGTGTATGTATCTCACACGTACAGAAGCACACTAGGCCCCAATTACTATTGTTTGTACCCCTAAAAGGCTGAATGAGGAGTAGGAGGAGTATGGAACAGGCAGCACCCTCAAATCTTCAGAAGTATGAGATGAACCCCAAAAACTTGGAAAGGTGGATCTCACACGTACCAACACAAACTATCCCGCAATTTAATTGATCCCCAAAGGTTTTTATTGAATAGCGGAATAGGAAATATGATCAAAAAAAGTGTATGTATCTCACACGTACAAAACCACACTAGGCCCCAATTACTATTGTTTGTACCCCTAAAAGGCTGAATGAGGAGTAGGAGGAGTATGGAACAGGCAGCACCCTCAAATCTTCAGAAGTATGAGATAAACCCCAAAAACTTGGAAAGGTGGATCTCACACGTACCAACACAAACTATCCCGCAATTTAATTGATCCCCAAAGGTTTTTATTGAATAGCGGAATAGGAAATATGATCAAAAAAAGTGTATGTATCTCACACGTACAAAACCACACTAGGCCCCAATCACTATTGTTTGTACCCCTAAAAGGCTGAATGAGGAGTAGGAGGAGTATGGAACAGGCAGCACCCTCAAATCTTCAGAAGTATGAGATGAACCCCAAAAACTTGGAAAGGTGGATCTCACACGTACCAACACAAACTATCCCGCAATTTAATTGATCCCCAAAGGTTTTTATTGAATAGCGGAATAGGAAATATGATCAAAAAAAGTGTATGTATCTCACACGTACAGAAGCACACTAGGCCCCAATTACTATTGTTTGTACCCCTAAAAGGCTGAATGAGGAGTAGGAGGAGTATGGAACAGGCAGCACCCTCAAATCTTCAGAAGTATGAGATGAACCCCAAAAACTTGGAAAGGTGGATCTCACACGTACCAACACAAACTATCCCGCAATTTAATTGATCCCCAAAGGTTTTTATTGAATAGCGGAATAGGAAATATGATCAAAAAAAGTGTATGTATCTCACACGTACAGAAGCACACTAGGCCCCAATTACTATTGTTTGTACCCCTAAAAGGCTGAATGAGGAGTAGGAGGAGTATGGAACAGGCAGCACCCTCAAATCTTCAGAAGTATGAGATGAACCCCAAAAACTTGGAAAGGTGGATCTCACACGTACCAACACAAACTATCCCGCAATTTAATTGATCCCCAAAGGTTTTTATTGAATAGCGGAATAGGAAATATGATCAAAAAAGTGTATGTATCTCACACGTACAGAAGCACACTAGGCCCCAATTACTATTGTTTGTACCCCTAAAAGGCTGAATGAGGAGTAGGAGGAGTATGGAACAGGCAGCACCCTCAAATCTTCAGAAGTATGAGATGAACCCCAAAAACTTGGAAAGGTGGATCTCACACGTACCAACACAAACTATCCCGCAATTTAATTGATCCCCAAAGGTTTTTATTGAATAGCGGAATAGGAAATATGATCAAAAAAAGTGTATGTATCTCACACGTACAAAACCACACTAGGCCCCAATTACTATTGTTTGTACCCCTAAAAGGCTGAATGAGGAGTAGGAGGAGTATGGAACAGGCAGCACCCTCAAATCTTCAGAAGTATGAGATAAACCCCAAAAACTTGGAAAGGTGGATCTCACACGTACCAACACAAACTATCCCACAATTTAATTGATCCCCAAAGGTTTTTATTGAATAGCGGAATAGGAAATATGATCAAAAAAAGTGTATGTATCTCACACGTACAAAACCACACTAGGCCCCAATCACTATTGTTTGTACCCCTAAAAGGCTGAATGAGGAGTAGGAGGAGTATGGAACAGGCAGCACCCTCAAATCTTCAGAAGTATGAGATGAACCCCAAAAACTTGGAAAGGTGGATCTCACACGTACCAACACAAACTATCCCGCAATTTAATTGATCCCCAAAGGTTTTTATTGAATAGCGAAATAGGAAATATGATCAAAAAAAGTGTATGTATCTCACACGTACAGAAGCACACTAGGCCCCAATTACTATTGTTTGTACCCCTAAAAGGCTGAATGAGGAGTAGGAGGAGTATGGAACAGGCATCACCCTCAAATCTTCAGAAGTATGAGATGAACCCCAAAAACTTGGAAAGGTGGATCTCACACGTACCAACACAAACTATCCCGCAATTTAATTGATCCCCAAAGGTTTTTATTGAATAGCGGAATAGGAAATATGATCAAAAAAAGTGTATGTATCTCACACGTACAGAAGCACACTAGGCCCCAATTACTATTGTTTGTACCCCTAAAAGGCTGAATGAGGAGTAGGAGGAGTATGGAACAGGCAGCACCCTCAAATCTTCAGAAGTATGAGATGAACCCCAAAAACTTGGAAAGGTGGATCTCACACGTACCAACACAAACTATCCCGCAATTTAATTGATCCCCAAAGGTTTTTATTGAATAGCGGAATAGGAAATATGATAAAAAAAAGTGTATGTATCTCACACGTACAAAACCACACTAGGCCCCAATTACTATTGTTTGTACCCCTAAAAGGCTGAATGGGGAGTAGGAGGAGTATGGAACAGGCAGCACCCTCAAATCTTCAGAAGTATGAGATGAACCCCAAAAACTTGGAAAGATGGATCTCACACGTACCAACACAAACTATCCCGCAATTTAATTGATCCCCAAAGGTTTTTATTGAATAGCGGAATAGGAAATATGATCAAAAAAAGTGTATGTATCTCACACGTACAGAAGCACACTAGGCCCCAATTACTATTGTTTGTACCCCTAAAAGGCTGAATGAGGAGTAGGAGGAGTATGGAACAGGCAGCACCCTCAAATCTTCAGAAGTATGAGATGAACCCCAAAAACTTGGAAAGGTGGATCTCACACGTACCAACACAAACTATCCCGCAATTTAATTGATCCCCAAAGGTTTTTATTGAATAGCGGAATAGGAAATATGATCAAAAAAAGTGTATGTATCTCACACGTACAAAACCACACTAGGCCCCAATTACTATTGTTTGTACCCCTAAAAGGCTGAATGAGGAGTAGGAGGAGTATGGAACAGGCAGCACCCTCAAATCTTCAGAAGTATGAGATGAACCCCAAAAACTTGGAAAGGTGGATCTCACACGTACCAACACAAACTATCCCGCAATTTAATTGATCCCCAAAGGTTTTTATTGAATAGCGGAATAGGAAATATGATCAAAAAAAGTGTATGTATCTCACACGTACAGAAGCACACTAGGCCCCAATTACTATTGTTTGTACCCCTAAAAGGCTGAATGAGGAGTAGGAGGAGTATGGAACAGGCAGCACCCTCAAATCTTCAGAAGTATGAGATGAACCCCAAAAACTTGGAAAGGTGGATCTCACACGTACCAACACAAACTATCCCGCAATTTAATTGATCCCCAAAGGTTTTTATTGAATAGCGGAATAGGAAATATGATCAAAAAAAGTGTATGTATCTCACACGTACAGAAGCACACTAGGCCCCAATTACTATTGTTTGTACCCCTAAAAGGCTGAATGAGGAGTAGGAGGAGTATGGAACAGGCAGCACCCTCAAATCTTCAGAAGTATGAGATGAACCCCAAAAACTTGGAAAGGTGGATCTCACACGTACCAACGCAAACTATCCCGCAATTTAATTGATCCCCAAAGGTTTTTATTGAATAGCGGAATAGGAAATATGATCAAAAAAAGTGTATGTATCTCACACGTACAGAAGCACACTAGGCCCCAATTACTATTGTTTGTACCCCTAAAAGGCTGAATGAGGAGTAGGAGGAGTATGGAACAGGCAGCACCCTCAAATCTTCAGAAGTATGAGATGAACCCCAAAAACTTGGAAAGGTGGATCTCACACGTACCAACACAAACTATCCCGCAATTTAATTGATCCCCAAAGGTTTTTATTGAATAGCGGAATAGGAAATATGATCAAAAAAAGTGTATGTATCTCACACGTACAAAACCACACTAGGCCCCAATTACTATTGTTTGTACCCCTAAAAGGCTGAATGAGGAGTAGGAGGAGTATGGAACAGGCAGCACCCTCAAATCTTCAGAAGTATGAGATGAACCCCAAAAACTTGGAAAGGTGGATCTCACACGTACCAACACAAACTATCCCGCAATTTAATTGATCCCCAAAGGTTTTAATTGAATAACGGAATAGGAAATATGATCAAAAAAGTGTATGTATCTCACACGTACAGAAGCACACTAGGCCCCAATTACTATTGTTTGTACCCCTAAAAGGCTGAATGAGGAGTAGGAGGAGTATGGAACAGGCAGCACCCTCAAATCTTCAGAAGTATGAGATGAACCCCAAAAACTTGGAAAGGTGGATCTCACACGTACCAACACAAACTATCCCGCAATTTAATTGATCCCCAAAGGTTTTTATTGAATAGCGGAATAGTAAATATGATCAAAAAAAGTGTATGTATCTCACACGTACAGAAGCACACTAGGCCCCAATTACTATTGTTTGTACCCCTAAAAGGCTGAATGAGGAGTAGGAGGAGTATGGAACAGGCAGCACCCTCAAATCTTCAGAAGTATGAGATGAACCCCAAAAACTTGGAAAGGTGGATCTCACACGTACCAACACAAACTATCCCGCAATTTAATTGATCCCCAAAGGTTTTAATTGAATAGCGAATTATAGGAAATATGATCAAAAAAAGTGTATGTATCTCACACGTACAGAAGCACACTAGGCCCCAATTACTATTGTTTGTACCCCTAAAAGGCTGAATGAGGAGTAGGAGGAGTATGGAACAGGCAGCACCCTCAAATCTTCAGAAGTATGAGATGAACCCCAAAAACTTGGAAAGGTGGATCTCACACGTACCAACACAAACTATCCCGCAATTTAATTGATCCCCAAAGGTTTTTATTGAATAGCGGAATAGGAAATATGATCAAAAAAAGTGTATGTATCTCACACGTACAGAAGCACACTAGGCCCCAATTACTATTGTTTGTACCCCTAAAAGGCTGAATGAGGAGTAGGAGGAGTATGGAACAGGCAGCACCCTCAAATCTTCAGAAGTATGAGATGAACCCCAAAAACTTGGAAAGGTGGATCTCACACGTACCAACACAAACTATCCCGCAATTTAATTGATCCCCAAAGGTTTTTATTGAATAGCGGAATAGGAAATATGATCAAAAAAAGTGTATGTATCTCACACGTACAGAAGCACACTAGGCCCCAATTACTATTGTTTGTACCCCTAAAAGGCTGAATGAGGAGTAGGAGGAGTATGGAACAGGCAGCACCCTCAAATCTTCAGAAGTATGAGATGAACCCCAAAAACTTGGAAAGGTGGATCTCACACGTACCAACACAAACTATCCCGCAATTTAATTGATCCCCAAAGGTTTTTATTGAATAGCGGAACAGGAAATATGATCAAAAAAAGTGTATGTATCTCACACGTACAGAAGCACACTAGGCCCCAATTACTATTGTTTGTACCCCTAAAAGGCTGAATGAGGAGTAGGAGGAGTATGGAACAGGCAGCACCCTCAAATCTTCAGAAGTATGAGATGAACCCCAAAAACTTGGAAAGGTGGATCTCACACGTACCAACACAAACTATCCCGCAATTTAATTGATCCCCAAAGGTTTTTATTGAATAGCGGAATAGGAAATATGATCAAAAAAAGTGTATGTATCTCACACGTACAAAACCACACTAGGCCCCAATTACTATTGTTTGTACCCCTAAAAGGCTGAATGAGGAGTAGGAGGAGTATGGAACAGGCAGCACCCTCAAATCTTCAGAAGTATGAGATGAACCCCAAAAACTTGGAAAGATGGATCTCACACGTACCAACACAAACTATCCCGCAATTTAATTGATCCCCAAAGGTTTTTATTTAATAGCGGAATAGGAAATATGATCAAAAAAAGTGTATGTATCTCACACGTACAGAAGCACACTAGGCCCCAATTACTATTGTTTGTACCCCTAAAAGGCTGAATGAGGAGTAGGAGGAGTATGGAACAGGCAGCACCCTCAAATCTTCAGAAGTATGAGATGAACCCCAAAAACTTGGAAAGGTGGATCTCACACGTACCAACACAAACTATCCCGCAATTTAATTGATCCCCAAAGGTTTTTATTGAATAGCGGAATAGGAAATATGATCAAAAAAAGTGTATGTATCTCACACGTACAAAACCACACTAGGCCCCAATTACTATTGTTTGTACCCCTAAAAGGCTGAATGAGGAGTAGGAGGAGTATGGAACAGGCAGCACCCTCAAATCTTCAGAAGTATGAGATAAACCCCAAAAACTTGGAAAGGTGGATCTCACACGTACCAACACAAACTATCCCACAATTTAATTGATCCCCAAAGGTTTTTATTGAATAGCGGAATAGGAAATATGATCAAAAAAAGTGTATGTATCTCACACGTACAAAACCACACTAGGCCCCAATCACTATTGTTTGTACCCCTAAAAGGCTGAATGAGGAGTAGGAGGAGTATGGAACAGGCAGCACCCTCAAATCTTCAGAAGTATGAGATGAACCCCAAAAACTTGGAAAGGTGGATCTCACACGTACCAACACAAACTATCCCGCAATTTAATTGATCCCCAAAGGTTTTTATTGAATAGCGGAATAGGAAATATGATCAAAAAAAGTGTATGTATCTCACACGTACAGAAGCACACTAGGCCCCAATTACTATTGTTTGTACCCCTAAAAGGCTGAATGAGGAGTAGGAGGAGTATGGAACAGGCAGCACCCTCAAATCTTCAGAAGTATGAGATGAACCCCAAAAACTTGGAAAGGTGGATCTCACACGTACCAACACAAACTATCCCGCAATTTAATTGATCCCCAAAGGTTTTTATTGAATAGCGGAATAGGAAATATGATCAAAAAAAGTGTATGTATCTCACACGTACAGAAGCACACTAGGCCCCAATTACTATTGTTTGTACCCCTAAAAGGCTGAATGAGGAGTAGGAGGAGTATGGAACAGGCAGCACCCTCAAATCTTCAGAAGTATGAGATGAACCCCAAAAACTTGGAAAGGTGGATCTCACACGTACCAACACAAACTATCCCGCAATTTAATTGATCCCCAAAGGTTTTTATTGAATAGCAGAATAGGAAATATGATCAAAAAAAGTGTATGTATCTCACACGTACAGAAGCACACTAGGCCCCAATTACTATTGTTTGTACCCCTAAAAGGCTGAATGAGGAGTAGGAGGAGTATGGAACAGGCAGCACCCTCAAATCTTCAGAAGTATGAGATGAACCCCAAAAACTTGGAAAGGTGGATCTCACACGTACCAACACAAACTATCCCGCAATTTAATTGATCCCCAAAGGTTTTTATTGAATAGCGGAATAGGAAATATGATCAAAAAAAGTGTATGTATCTCACACGTACAGAAGCACACTAGGCCCCAATTACTATTGTTTGTACCCCTAAAAGGCTGAATGAGGAGTAGGAGGAGTATGGAACAGGCAGCACCCTCAAATCTTCAGAAGTATGAGATGAACCCCAAAAACTTGGAAAGGTGGATCTCACACGTACCAACACAAACTATCCCGCAATTTAATTGATCCCCAAAGGTTTTAATTGAATAGCGAATTATAGGAAATATGATCAAAAAAAGTGTATGTATCTCACACGTACAGAAGCACACTAGGCCCCAATTACTATTGTTTGTACCCCTAAAAGGCTGAATGAGGAGTAGGAGGAGTATGGAACAGGCAGCACCCTCAAATCTTCAGAAGTATGAGATGAACCCCAAAAACTTGGAAAGGTGGATCTCACACGTACCAACACAAACTATCCCGCAATTTAATTGATCCCCAAAGGTTTTTATTGAATAGCGGAATAGGAAATATGATCAAAAAAAGTGTATGTATCTCACACGTACAGAAGCACACTAGGCCCCAATTACTATTGTTTGTACCCCTAAAATGCTGAATGAGGAGTAGGAGGAGTATGGAACAGGCAGCACCCTCAAATCTTCAGAAGTATGAGATGAACCCCAAAAACCCCAAATATCATTCAGCTCTGCTGCAGGCCACAATTTAATTTTTTTAACCCAAGGCTGTATATTGAATAGTGGAATAGAAAAAAAGTGTATGATTTCTGAAACCACTCAATATTAGCACATGTGAACTGAACACAGCAGTGTATGATCAGTCACTCAGCACAGCACAGCTGAAGGAAAAATGCTGCACACAGTGCCTGATAGAATAATACTTTTCTCCCTCCTCCTCCTCAGTGGGCAAAAAAGATTGTGTTCACTGCACCCCAAATAGATTTTGTTCACTGCACCCCAAAAAGATTGTGTTTACTGCAGCCCAAAAAGATTGTGTTCACTGCAGCCCACACACAGCAAAATGGATGTGGACCACTGACACCTGCCTATCTCCTATCCCACACCACACAGCAATATCGATTGTAGTTTGTAGAACACACTGACCCTAAAAATCAGCAGACTCTCTCCCTAAAAGGATTGATAAGATCGTAGATCGGTCACTGCAAACCCCACCCCACACAGCAATATCGATTGTAGTTTGTAGAACACACTGACCCTAAAAATCAGCAGACTCTCTCCCTAAAATGCCTACAACTCGCCCTGCCTAACACACTCCGACCTGTCCCTCAATTCTATCCGGACACAAATGTTTTTTTTTTCCTGTCTGTCCCTAATCAGCAACCAGCACGTTGATGTGTGCTCTCTCCCTGAACTAAACAGCAGAATGACGCCGCAGCGGCGCTGCCTCGAACTTATAAAGACTTGGTCACATGCTTCAGACGGCCAATCACAGCTACTGATACATTTGTAGGCATGGCTGGGATGGCTTAGGCACACCAGTTAAACGCTTGTTGATTGGCTGTTGAAAGCCCGCCATGAAAAGCGCGCCAAAGCATGCAAAACCCGGAAATAAAACGACCGAACACGGATTTTTACCCGAATATACAGGAAAGTTTTCGGGTCCGTGTTCGGGTAACAAAAATCCAATTATTCGGTACGAACACGAATAATACAGTCCGTGTTCGCTCAACCCTAGTCAGGAGTAAGGACCTAGGCTCCCAGCTGGGGTCTTTGGTCCTAGCAATTTTCTCCTTCCTTACATCTTTTTTGTTTTTTCTCTTGGGAGATCTACAATCAACTGCCGGGCTGGGCGACGGGCTGGATAATCTAGATCCAGTGGTTCCCCAGTGAGCATTTGCAGACCGCAAGCTATGCACCTGGTCGGCTGCAACATAGCCTCATGGACAGAGGCTGGCCCGTGAGTTAAACGTCTCACAGGATCGCATACGACCGGGCTTGGGTCTGAGTCACAGCGTTCCCTTGGCCGACACCTTCCCTACTTCATTGACGAGGAGTTCTGTCTGGAGCGTTACCCGCACCATGGAAGGGTAAGTACAGTCCCCACCTCTCCCCTTTTGGTGTTTTTCTTTGGGGTGGACATGGGTAACCTCCAGGGATGGTCAGACCTGCCTGCAGGTTTCTTCCTCCCATCCTTAAATGCCCCACAGAGCTGGGCTTCCCCCACTCCCATCCCCCCCTTTCTGGACCTAGAGTCTGGTGGGAGTCCCAGGGCAGAGAATGCAGCAGAGACCCCTGGGGCCTCCCCTGCTATCCCCACTTTGTAAGGGTCCTGGGATAGTATGTGTCCTGCCCTGATAGTCTGGAGGGGTCCCAGTGTAGGAGACCCCTAGGTGCATGCCCTGCATGAGTCTCCCCTAAATGTGTGTCCTACCTTCAGGGGGAGTGCCCTTGCAGAAGGTGCAGCATTGCAGAGGGTGCAGGAAAGATCCTTAGTCTGGCTGGTCTCTGGTTGGCAGCCATGTCTGTGTAGTCAGAGGATGTCACGTGGGCCATTTTCCCTTAGTCTGGCTGGTCTCCGGTTGGTGGCCATGTCTGTGTAGCCGCATCATGTCACGGGGCCATTTTCCCTTAGTCTGGGAGATGCTGGACACAACTAAAGCTTTGTGGGGATCCCGTAGCGCCTCCTCTTCCTCCTTAGTTTTCTCTTCCTGTGCCCAGGACATATGAATAGGGATAGCGCCACTCTCAGCTGATAGGTACCCTGAGCCTTAAGGGGATCCTTTTAGTGGTAGTCAGGTGTGTGACATCCTCAATCCATTTCTGTGGCTCGGATATTAACCGTTCTTCAACAGGGTGTTGATCAGAAGTTGGCCTTGAGTACTATCAAGGGCCAGGTGTCTGCCTTGGCAATCTTCTTTCAGCGACTCCTAGCCACACACTCTTTAATTCGTACCTTCATTCGGGGGGTTCGACATGCCGCTCCACCTGTACGGTCTCTTTTGCCTTGCAGAAGGTGCAGCATTGCAGAGGGTGCAGGAAAGATCCTTAGTCTGGCTGGTCTCTGGTTGGCAGCCATGTCTGTGTAGTCAGAGGATGTCACGTGGGCCATTTTCCCTTAGTCTGGCTGGTCTCCGGTTGGTGGCCAGGTCTGTGTAGCCGCATCATGTCACGGGGCCATTTTCCCTTAGTCTGGGAGATGCTGGACACAACTAAAGCTTTGTGGGGATCCCGTAGCGCCTCCTCTTCCTCCTTAGTTTTCTCTTCCTGTGCCCAGGACATATGAATAGGGATAGCGCCACTCTCAGCTGATAGGTACCCTGAGCCTTAAGGGGATCCTTTTAGTGGTAGTCAGGTGTGTGACATCCTCAATCCATTTCTGTGGCTCGGATATTAACCGTTCTTTAACAGGGTGTTGATCAGAAGTTGGCCTTGAGTACTATCAAGGGCCAGGTGTCTGCCTTGGCAATCTTCTTTCAGCGACTCCTAGCCACACACTCTTTAATTTGTACCTTCATTCGGGGGGTTCGACATGCCGCTTCACCTGTACGGTCTCTTTTGCCGCCATGGGATTTAAATTTAGTACTTTCGGTTCTCCAGAAACCTCCATTTGAGACTATTTGGAAGATTCCCTTGCCTACGTTATCCCAGGAGTTGACATTCTTGGTGGATATTACCTCAGGCCACAGGTAATCGGAATTGGTGGCATTATCCTGTCGCAGTCCCTATTTAGAGGTCCATAGGGATAAAGTGGTTCTTCGTCCCTGTCCATCATTCCTCCCCAAACTTGTCTCTGACTTCCATTTGAATGAGGACATTGTGTTGCCTTTCTTGTGTCCTAAGCTGGCTCATCCCAAGGAATTCGCCTTGCATACCTTGGATGGGGTTCGTGCGATTCGAGTGTATCTGGCAGCTACTTAGTCTTTTCGGAGGTCAGACTTGCTTTTTGTGGTTACGGACGGACCAAGAAAAGGGCTGGCGGCTTCTTCGGCTACCATCTCCAAAAGGATCAGACAGACGATGACTCAGGCCTATTCCATTAAAGGTCAGGTTCCACCTTTCCCTGTCACAGCACATTCTACTCGGGTGCTGAGAGCTTTTTTGGGCCTTCCGTCATCAGGCTTCAGTATCACAAGTTTGCAGGGCGGCCACTTGGTCTTCCATGCATACCCTTGCAAAATTCTATAAGGAGGATACTTTGGCATCTGCCGATGTGTCAAGGTCTTACGTTGCCCTCCTGTTGGCAGCCATCTTGGACATGTGCAGACTGCTGTCTCTTATAGACTCTGATTGCATCATCACTTCCTGCTGCCTGAGCGTCGCACATTGATGATGTCACACACCTGACTACAGTATATCTATCACCTGCTGGGTTGCTATCATTGCCCTTGTGTTTGTGCTCCAAGGTGCATCTCTGCTAGCAGTCTTTTTTTCTCTGTGTTCCTCCATGCATGACCTGGCTTGGCTGACGACTCTCCTGGCTCTCGACCTGGCATCAGCTTACTGCTCTCCTGGCTCTCGACCTGGCATCGGCTGATGACCCGGCATCGGCTGACGGCCTGGCTTTGGCTGACGTCCTGACTTTGGCAGACTACCCACTTCTGGATCTGACCCTGGCTTGGATTTCTACCTTCTCCTAAACTTGACCCCGGCTTGTTCCTGCTCTCATTTCCTCACTGTTGCTGTGCGATTATCGTTTCCTCCAATAAACTGCTTCATTTTACCTGCATTCCTGTGTGGTCTAGTTTCCTGGCACCCTGATTTTATGTCTGTGATAACGCCCTGGAGGAGGGCAAAAAACACATAGATGCAATTTCCAGTCCTACACTTGCCGATATGTCACTTCCGGTCGTGGTGGAACGCACGCTGGGACCAGTGCAGCCCCGATCGAGCACCGCTTTCCAGGAGGTCTACATAGCCGCATATTATTTGCTATAAGGCTTGTTTTAAAAACGAAAATGTGAGTGTTTTTTATCATTGCTGTATCCAATAAATTTATCAAACGGGATTACACTATTGTGAGCCTTCCTTCCCTATGGTTCTTTATCTTACTGGCATATCTTGGGGGAGATCGTTTCCTAACCAGTCCAAAGGATACCAATCGTATACCACACCGGACCTAGCGTGTTTGACCCACATGCAGTATTGCTAAGGGGTCCAATCAGTCTGTTAAGTGGAATATCCAAAGGGGTGGATCTTCACAGAATTGCACCGGATTTTTTGGATTTGCACTGTTTTTAAAGCACTCAAGCACTTTTGGACACTTTCACTGGCCACTTGCTAAAATATTTTGAAAATTTTTTTTGGACTTTTTTTGGGACTTTATTATTATTATTATTACTAATTGTATTGCTTATATTCACATATGATTATGCTTATTTGCCCATTCTAATGCACATTTTGCAGTATGTATGATTTGCACACTCTAAAGGCACTTTTTTAGTATGCACTTTAGGGGAAATGATGTACTAGCAGGAGTTTATTCAGTTTTATCATTCTACTTATTATTGCACATTTGTCATTTTACACCCTTTTTGCGCTGTGTACTGTCACCTTAGTAAATACCAGAATTTTTGAGCAGCAGCACTTTGGGTTTGTTTAACACATCCATAGCGCAGAGACACTTTTCTGTTTCCTTATGGGAGAATGATAATCCCATGATTCTTGATTATCCGAGTTTTGTCCATCATTCCTCCCCAAACTTGTCTCTGACTTCCATTTGAATGAGGACATTGTGTTGCCTTTCTTGTGTCCTAAGCTGGCTCATCCCAAGGAATTCGCCTTGCATACCTTGGATGGGGTTCGTGCGATTCGAGTGTATCTGGCAGCTACTTAGTCTTTTCGGAGGTCAGACTTGCTTTTTGTGGTTACGGACGGACCAAGAAAAGGGCTGGCGGCTTCTTCGGCTACCATCTCCAAAAGGATCAGACAGACGATGACTCAGGCCTATTCCATTAAAGGTCAGGTTCCACCTTTCCCTGTCACAGCACATTCTACTCAGGTGCTGAGAGCTTTTTTGGGCCTTCCGTCATCAGGCTTCAGTATCACAAGTTTGCAGGGCGGCCACTTGGTCGTCCATGCATACCCTTGCAAAATTCTATAAGGAGGATACTTTGGCATCTGCCGATGTGTCAAGGTCTTACGTTGCCCTCCTGTTGGCAGCCATCTTGGACATGTGCAGACTGCTGTCTCTTATAGACTCTGATTGCATCATCACTTCCTGCTGCCTGAGCGTCGCACATTGATGATGTCACACACCTGACTACAGTATATCTATCACCTGCTGGGTTGCTATCATTGCCCTTGTGTTTGTGCTCCAAGGTGCATCTCTGCTAGCAGTCTTTTTTTCTCTGTGTTCCTCCATGCATGACCTGGCTTGGCTGACGACTCTCCTGGCTCTCGACCTGGCATCAGCTTACTGCTCTCCTGGCTCTCGACCTGGCATCGGCTGATGACCCGGCATCGGCTGACGGCCTGGCTTTGGCTGACGTCCTGACTTTGGCAGACTACCCACTTCTGGATCTGACCCTGGCTTGGATTTCTACCTTCTCCTAAACTTGACCCCGGCTTGTTCCTGCTCTCATTTCCTCATTGTTGCTGTGCGATTATCGTTTCCTCCAATAAACTGCTTCATTTTACCTGCATTCCTGTGTGGTCTAGTTTCCTGGCACCCTGATTTTACGTCTGTGATAACGCCCTGGAGGAGGGCAAAAAACACATAGATGCAATTTCCAGTCCTACACTTGCCGATATGTCACTTCCGGTCGTGGTGGAATGCACGCTGGGACCAGTGCAGCCCCGATCGAGCACCGCTTTCCAGGAGGTCTACATAGCCGCATATTATTTGCTATAAGGCTTGTTTTAAAAACGAAAATGTGAGTGTTTTTTATCATTGCTGTATCCAATAAATTTATCAAACGGATTACACTATTGTGAGCCTTCCTTCCCTATGGTTCTTTATCTTACTGGCATATCTTGGGGGAGATCGTTTCCTAACCAGTCCAAAGGATACCAATCGTATACCACACCGGACCTAGCGTGTTTGACCCACATGCAGTATTGCTAAGGGGTCCAATCAGTCTGTTAAGTGGAATATCCAAAGGGGTGGATCTTCACAGAATTGCACCGGATTTTTTGGATTTGCACTGTTTTTAAAGCACTCAAGCACTTTTGGACACTTTCACTGGCCACTTGCTAAAATATTTTGAAAATTTTTTTTGGACTTTTTTTGGGACTTTATTATTATTATTATTACTAATTGTATTGCTTATATTCACATATGATTATGCTTATTTGCCCATTCTAATGCACATTTTGCAGTATGTATGATTTGCACACTCTAAAGGCACTTTTTTAGTATGCACTTTAGGGGAAATGATGTACTAGCAGGAGTTTATTCAGTTTTATCATTCTACTTATTATTGCACATTTGTCATTTTACACCCTTTTTGCGCTGTGTACTGTCACCTTAGTAAATACCAGAATTTTTGAGCAGCAGCACTTTGGGTTTGTTTAACACATCCATAGCGCAGAGACACTTTTCTGTTTCCTTATGGGAGAATGATAATCCCATGATTCTTGTTTATCCGAGTTTTGTTGCCTCCTTTCATATGGTATTCGATATGCCTGCTCACTCTGCCTCTACTGCTAAGCTGCTCCTGTCCATTCAACAGGGTATACGAACCGTTGCCGAGTATGCCATCAAATTTCGTACCCTGGCAGCAGAGATGGACTGCAATAATGAGGTTCTGGTGGCTGTCTTCTCTCATGGTCTCTCCAATGCTTTCGAGGATGAGATTGTGGCCAAGGCTCTCATTTCCTTCCAAGGCTTGAGGCTCTCATTTCCTTCCTGATTTTGATCGATACCAGGCTCAGGGAGAAACCATAGTTTAAGGAGCACCTGCGGAGGCCTCCTACCAGATTGGCTCCTACGTTTTCTTTCCCACCCATTCCTTCCTCACCTCCCACTCCTCCTAGGGAGGTACATCTGGTGCATCTGGCTGTAAACCCATGCAGCTGGGGTTTACTAGCCTTTCCAAGGCTGAGCGGACCTTTAGAAGGAGGGAGGGCCGGTGCCTGTATTGCGGCCTTGGTGGGAATTTCCTGAATTCTTGTCCTACCCATCCAGGAAACGTTTGCACCTAAGGTCTTGTCGAGGGGCAGGTCTTCCCAGGTTTCCCGTAAAGATAAACTGCTAATCACAGTTGTCCTCTCCTGGGCAACGGACTCGGTGGTTACTCAGGCGTTAGTTGACTGGTGCTGGCGGTTACTTTATTGACAGTACGCTTGCTGCTGCTAATTCCATACCCTTGCAGCCTCATGTTTCTTCACTAGTTATTGAGGTAATTGATGGCTAGAGATGGCCTTGCGGTTTGCGGCAAATTTTGCTTGTTCGCAAATTCGTAAAAAGTCGGACTTTTGCCGATGTTCGCGAATATGTCCACGCTGCCATTTTCTTTTTCATTCAGAAGAACTTTGACCCATGACACAGACGTCAGGTGGAACGGGACAGCCAATTGAAACATTTCAGCACATGGACATGCCCCCTACCCTATAAATAGACCTGAGCTGTCAGCCATTTCACATTCCGCATTTTGTCAGTGTAGGGAGAGGTTGCCTGTGCTCATGAGGGAGAGATTGCCAGACACAAATAGCTCTGTGAAGATCCACAAAAGTCCTTTTCAGGGCTGGTATTTTGGTATAGGTCTACTAGTATCTTTTCAGTATAGGGACAGGTATCCAGTCTGTGCTTTAGGGGCAGTTAGAAATTGACATCTGCAGTGACACAAATCGCTCTGTTAATGTCCACAAAAGTAATTTAAAGGGCTGCAATTTTTTTGGTATTGCTGTGCAGTGCACTATATAGGGGGGGGGGGTAATTCACTGTATAATATACTTTGTAGAAAGCATATTATAGTGGATTAGTAGTATTATTGTGCACTGTGCAGCACTGTGAAAGGTGTGGTGACTGGGCGTTGCTGCAGCTCTGACGGGAATAATAAAGGGGCACTCTGACCGCAATATTAAAGGGGAACTCTGACCGCAATATTAAAGGGGCACTCTACGGGAATAATAAAGGGGAACTCTGACCGCAATATTAAAGGGGCACTCTGACCGCAATATTAAAGGGGAACTCTGACCGCAATGTTAAAGGGGCACTCTGACCGCAATATTAAAGGGGAACTCTGACCGCAATATTAAAGGGGAACTCTGACTGCAATATTAAAGGGGCACTCTGACCGCAATATTAAAGGGGAACTCTGACCCCTTTAATATTGCGGTCAGAGTTCCCCTTTAATATTGCGGTCAGAGTGCCCCTTTAATATTGCGGTCAGAGTTCCCCTTTATTATTCCCGTAGAGTGCCCCTTTAATATTCCCCTTTAATATTGTGGGGAACTCTGACCGCAATATTAAAGGGGAACTCTGACAGGAATAATAGAGAGGAACTCTGACCGCAATATTAAAGGGACGCTCTGACGGGAATATTAAAGGGGCACTCTGACCACAATATTAAAGGGGAACTTTAATATTAAAGGGGGACCGCAATATTAAAGGGGAATATTGACGGGAATATTAAAGGGGCACTCTGACCACAATATTAAAGGGGAACTTTAATATTAAAGGGGAACTCTGACCGCAATATTAAAGGGGAACTCTGACAGGAATAATAGAGAGGAACTCTGACCGCAATATTAAAAGGGACACTCTGACCGCAATATTAAAGGGGCACTCTGACTGCAATATTAAAGGGGAACTCTGATCGCAATATTAAAGGGGCACTCTGACCGCAATATTAAAGGGACGCTCTGACGGGAATATTAAAGGGGCACTCTGACCACAATATTAAAGGGGAACTCTGACCGCAATATTAAAGGGGCACTCTGACTGGAATAATAAAGGGGCACTCTGACTGGAATAATAAAGGGGAACTCTGAGCGGGACACATAAAGGAGCACTCTGATGGGGACATGGATGTAAAGGAGGACTCTGATTGGGACACGGACACTGGCTGAATGATGGCGGGGGACACGGGCTGCATGACAGCAGTGACGTGGGCTGAATGACAGGGGAATACAGACTGGATGAGGGGGGACACAGGCTGCATGAGGGGGGACACAGGCTGGATGATGGGGAACACAAGCTGACAGTGTGTCCCTGTCAGAGTGCCCCTTTATATCCAGTGTGTCCCCGTCAGAGTGCCCCTTTATGTGGGCTAATTTTTGGGGCCTATACAGGCTGACACTTACTTCTGTATCCTGAGAATGCGTAATGTACCTCCAGCCACCAAATACTACGTTCTTAGCTGTCAGGTAAACCCATGTGGGCTAATTTTTTGGGCCTATACTGGCCAACACTTACTTCTTTATCCTGTGAATGCCTAATGTACCTTCAGCCACAGAATACTACATTCTTAGCTGTCAGGTAAACCCATGTGGGCTAATTCTTGGGGCCTATACTGGCCGACACTTACTTCTGGGATCCTGTGAATGCCTAATGAACCTTAAGCCACAGAATACTACGTTCTTAGCTGTCAGGTAAATGCATGTGGGCTAATTTTTGGGGCCTGGAATGGCCGACACTTACTTCTGTATCCTGTGAATGCCTAATTTTTCAGACTGGAATTGAAAATCAATGGGTTTGTAAAGGTTCCGCCAAATTGTGAAATGCATGCAGACCCATTTTACAGATGTGTGAATGGACCCTATATGTTAGACATGTATCTACCGACTGCTGTCAGTTCTGGCTGATTTATAAAAAAATTTTTTTTTTGCTGTAAAAAAAAAAAACATTTTTAGGGCATTTTTTCCAATTGCAATACTTCTGTTATGACATTGTCCATGTGCTGGGACTATTTGTGCACAGCTAGTACGTCTTTTGTGGCTGCAAATATGACCTAAAGGTTTTTAAAGTTCGCCTCCCATAAAAGTCAATGGGGCCCGCCGCAAACTTGCGGTTCGCGGACTTTTGAGAAAATTTGCGGCTGACGTTCGTGAACCGCCCCAGCCAATGTTCGTCCATCACTATTGATGGCAGACCACAGCAACCGGCACAGGTTACCCATGAGACTGTTCCGGTTGATATGGTGATAGGGGCTGTTCAAAAGGAGTCAACCTGTTTCCAGGTTATATCATCCCCACACTACCCCGTCATTCTGAGTTACCCGTCACTTCAGAAACACAATCCGACCTTTGACTGGCAGTAGGTTGAGATTCTCTCTTGGTCTCCACAGTGTGGCACTGTTTGTATCAATGGGCCTGTTAAGGTACTTTGTACCTCCTCTGATTCAGTGTTGCCTACTGAATTTCATGAGTATCAGGATGTTTGATAAGGTGCGCACTGGTATTCTTCCTCCCCATCGTCCGTATGATTGTGCCATTGCAACCTGGTGCCATTCCCCCCTGGCAGGGTTTATCCTCTCTCAGTTGTGGAGAATAAGGCCATGGAGGAATACGATGCGGATGCGCTTGCCCGGCGGCACATTCGGAAGTCTACTTCTCCAGTGTGTGCCTTGAGACCTTGCATTGCATCATGATCAAGAATGCATACCCAATTCCGTTGATTACCGGATTGTTCGACCTCCTCAAGGGAGAAACTGTCTTTACCAAGCTTGATTTAAGGGCCGTGTATAACCTCGTAAGGATCAAGGAGGGCGACGAGTGGAAGACCGTGTTTAATACCAGAAGCGGTCATTATGAATCTCTGGTGATGCCTTTTGGCTTGTGCAATGTGCCTGCTGTCTTCCAGGAGTTCATCAATGATGTCTTTCATGATATGCGTGGTGGTCTATTTGGAGGACATCTTGATTTACTTGGACTCAATTGAATCACACTACCTGGATGTTAGATGGGTGCTGCAACAGTTTACATGAGAATGGTCTTTTCTGTAAGCTTGCTAAATGTGAATTCCACCTGTCTTAGGTTGCCTTCTTGGGCTACATCATTTCAGCTGAGGGGTTCTCCATGGACCCTCAGAAGGTTTTGGCTGTTCTACAACGGCCTCACCCCAGTGGTCTCCATTCCATTCAGCGTTTCCTTGGGTTTGCCAACTATTATTGGAAATGTATCAGGAACTTTTCTTTTTTGATCAAACCCCTCTCAGATTTAACCAAGAAGGGCAGCGATTCCTGCTGCCATCCAAGCTTTTGAGGCCCTCAAGTCCTGCTTTACCCTTTGTTCTAGAGGTGGATGTGTCTGAGATGGGAGTAGGCACCCTCCTGTCTCAGTATTGGACACCTGATGGACCCTTACTTCCTTGTGGGTTCTACTCCAAGAAGCTGTCTCCAGCTGAATGCAATTACGAGATTGGAGACAGAGAGCTCTTGGCCATTATCCTGGCTCTCAAAGAATGGAGACACTTGCTCAAAGGTTCTGTGGTTCCGGTTCTCATTCTCACTGATCATAAGAATCTGACGTATCTCTCAGAGGCCAAGAGGCTCACCCCCCCTCTGGCCAGATGGACCTTGTTCTTGTCTCGTTTTAACTATGTGGTCTCCTATTTGCTTGGCTCCAAGAATGTTAAAGCTGATGCCTTGTCTCAACAGTTTTCTTAGTTGTCCAGGGAGGACTCTGTGCCTATACCGGTCATACCTTCAGATCATATCCTGGCTGTCATCCGTACCAACTTAACCTCTCCTCTTGGGGAACAGATCTTGGCTGCCCAACCTGATGCTCCTACAGAGAGACCTGCTAGCAAATGTTTTGTACCTGAAGGGTTGTGCATCAGACTGTTGCACACATAACACAATTCCAAGACTGCCGTTCATCCTCGTAAGAACCAGATGTCCTGGGCTATTTCTTGTCAGTTCTGGTGGCCATCTCTCCCCACTGATTTTGCTGCGTATCTGGCTGCTTGTTCGGTCTGTGCCCAGAACAAATCTCCTCGGCACCTTCCTTTGGGCTTACTGCACCCCATTCCCAATGGGGAGCGTCCCTGGTCTCACCTGGCCATGGATTTTATTGTGGAACTTCCCGCATCTCAAGGTTACACAAATATCCACATGGTTGTTGACCTGTTCTCCAAAATGTGCCACTGTGTTCCGTTTAAGCAGCTGCCTACCGCCCAGGAGCTTGCCTCTGTGTTTGCGAGGGAGGTCTTCCATTTACACGGGTTGCCTAAGGAGATTATCTCGGACCTTGGGAGCAAGTTTGTCTCCAGGTTCCGGCACACCTTTTGCTCCCAGTTGGGTATTCAACTCTCCTTCCCCTCGGTCTACCATCCGCAGTCCAATGGTTCCAACCAAGCTCTAGAGCAATTTTTCCGCTGCTATATCTCTGACTATCATGACAATTGGGTTGGTCTACTACAATGAGAGGAGTTTGCCAGGAACTCAGCCATCAACTTGTCTTTTGAAATGTCTCAGTTCATGGCAAATTATGGGTTCCAACCCACTGTGTTGCCTGAGTCATTCTCGGCACAGTACATCCCGGCTGTGGAGGATCATCTTCATGCTCTCCGTTCCTCTTGGGTGCAGATTCAACGGTTTCTGCACAGCGTCAGAAGCTCCAGGCTGACCAGAGACGTTTATCTGCTCCTACGTACCAGGTGGGGGAGAGGGTGTGGTTGTCGACTCGTAATCTTGACCTCAGGGTGCCTTCTCCAAAACCGGCACCCTATTTTGTTGGGCCTTTTACATCCTCCATGGGGTGAACCCGATGGCCTATGCCCTTGATCTTCCTTCTGGAATGTGTATCTCCAATGTCTTTCACGTGTCACTTTTGAAGTCACTGGTTTGCAATCGCTGTACTTCTTTACTTCCCCGTCCTCGTCCCATTCCTGTGGGCAATCATAGGAGTATGAGGTTAGCAGCATCTTGGATTCTTGCCTGTTCGGAGGTCAGGTTCAATACCTGGTGCACTGGAAGGGTTATGGTCCTGAGGAGTGCTTCTGGGTTCCCTCCGCTGATGTTCATGCTCCCACCCTTCTCCGTGCTTTTCATGGTTGCTTTCCTCAGAAACCGTTTTTTGCTCCGTAGAGGAGGGGCCATTGAGGGCAGGGTACTGTCAAGGTCTTACCTTGCCCTCCTGTTGGCAGCCATCTTGGACATGTGCAGATTGCTGCTTCTTATAGACTCTGATTGCATCATTACTTCCTGCTGCCTGGGCATCGCACTTTGATGATGTCATACATCTGACTATATCTTTCACCTGCTGGGTTACTATCATTGCCTTTGTGTTTGTGCTCAAAGGTGAATCTCTGCTAGCAGTCTTTTGTTTTCTGTGTTCCTCTGTGCATGACCTTGCTTGGCTGGCGACTCTCCTGGCTCTCAACCCGGCATCAGCTGACAACTCTCCTGGCTCTCGACCCGGCATCGGCTGACGACCCGGCATTGGCTGACGACCCAGCTTTGGCTGACAACCCGGCTTCTGACCCCGGCTTTGATTACTACCTGCTCCTGGACTTGACCTTGTCTTGTTCCTGCTCTCCTTTCCTCCTCCTGTTGCTATGCGATTATTACTATTGTTGTTTCCTCCAATAAACTGCTTCATTTTACCTGCATTCCCGTGTGATCTGGTTTCCTGGCACCGTGACAGGATGCTTCTTTGAGCCGCAAAATTTTACAGAATGCTGTTTAAGAGGGGCTGTTCCCTCTTGAGGGGTGTTTTTTTCTTTAAACCTTTATTTTTCAGACGGGGCTCCTGTGACCCGTTTAAGGCCCCTGTGTCCTGGTTAAGGGCTCTTATGTTTAGCCATGGGTTATTTTCCCCACCCCTCATTTTTCTTTTGGCATTGCTTTTGGACATCCCACTAGCTATGATTTATGGAGCACTGTGTCCAAAAATAGGATTTTTGTATTTACTGCTAAATCAATTTCTCGGAGTTAATCGATGGACACAGCACCCACCCCTCTATGGAGTTCTGATACTTCTAATACTGCTAGCTACTAAACTGATTACCTAGACCAGAGAGGGAGGTTATATACCAGCTGAGGAGGGCCCATGGGTGTAAGCAGGTGTTTTTTGTCCTACTCATGGAGGAGGCAATAGAACCCACTAGTTATGATTTATGGAGCGCTGTGTTCGTCAATGGACTCAGAGAAATGGATTTTACGGTAAGTACAAAAAATCTAATTTTTCACCAGTTGTAAACCCTAATCTTCAAAATTAAAAGAAAGAAATGCTTGAAATGTATCACTCTGTGTGTAACGCATCTAAATAAAATGTATGAGTTTCACTTATTGAATTGAATTACTGAAATAAATTAACTTTTTGATGATATTCTAATTTTATGAGATGCACCTGTATATCTTTCTTAATTTTCATGCTGTAGACTTGAAGAGCTCTTGCTGTAGACTCACCACTGCAACTTTTCTCTTGCTAGAATTTGCTACAAATTGGAAAAGTGTCAACTAGAACTTGTGCTTCAAGCGCTCTGCAAGTGTAAAACTTTCCAGTGAAAATGTGCAGCAAGTTAACAGACTTACAATTCAACATTGCCACAAATTTGTGGCAAGTTATCCTTGCTATCTGGGAAGAAATGCTGAAGATACAAAACAAATTCTGTAATTCCAAAAACGAATTGGTCCAATATTGCTTCAAAAACTAATTTCCTTTTCGGAATTTCGGAATTTGTTTTGTGTTTTTAGCATTGTTTATTCAGAATAGCATTAATAAAAAAAAAAAAGAAAAAACATTGTGGGGTCCCCCCCAATCCATACCTGGCCCTTCGGATCTAGTATGGATTTTAAGGGGAACGCAAGACCAAAATTAAAAAAAAAACTGCATGGGGTCTTCCCAAAGATCCATACCAGACTCTTATCCGAGCATGTAGCCTGGCAGGCCAGGAAAAGGAGGGCAAGTGAGCACCCCCACCTCCTGAACTATTGAACCATACCAGGCCACATACCCTAAACATGGGGGTGGGGTGCCAAAGCACATGGGGACAAGGACCTCTTTCCCACAGCCCTGGCCAATGGTTGTGGGGGTTTGTGGGCAGGGGGCTTATCAGAATTCTTTAACAAGGGGGCCCCCAGATCTCACCCTCCTCCTATGTGAATGAATTTGGGGTACTTTGTACCTCTGCTCATTCACCAAAAAAAAGGGTCAAAAAGAAATAAAAACACAGCGATAGTTTTTGACAGGTCCTTTATTAAAAAAAAATAATAATAATTGTCCCCCAAAGTAGATCCAACATCAATCACGATGCCCGTCGCTACCACTGACCTGGAAAAAAAAAGTTCTACATCTGGTGAAGGCTCCCGCCGTCTGCCAGTTGTTAAATAGCCCCCTTGTGATGTCATCGACCCAGCACGCCCTGGCCAAAGATGTCAAAAGGGCTGGGTCACACAGTCATTGAGTGGCCCCACCCCTTAGTTATTTAAGAATTGTCAGACTGCAGAGCGGGCAGACGATGGGAGCCTTCGTCCAGTGCAGAACTTTTTTTTTTGATTGGCGGTAGCAGTAAGCATAGTAATTGAGATTAGATCTACGTTGGGGGACATTCATTTTTTGTGAGTTTTTTTTGTTTTTTTATAAAGGACTTGTAAAACAAAAAAACTGTCGCTGTGTTTTTATTTCCTTTTTACACTTGTTTGAAGAATGAGTAGGGGTACTATGTACATATTCACATAAGGGGGTGGATATGTCACCCCTTGCACCCCCACAACCACTGGGCCAGGGTTGTGGGGAAGAGGCTGTTGTCCTGATCAACATGGGGACAAGGTTCTTTGGGGGACAGAGCCCCCTACCCTAAAGCACTCCCCCATGTTGGGGGTTCCCCTTAAAATCTATACCAGACCCGAAGGGCCTGGTATGGCTTGGGGAGGGGGGGGGACACGCTGTTTTTTTTCTGCATTTTTCATTGCTGGCATTCCTTTTTTTACATTTCAGCTGTCAACAGGGAAGCCCACTGACAGCTGATGAGTCATTGGTTGTTAAGGACGCAGTGGACAGCTTCCTGGCCTTAACAACCAGCTATTTGTCACACAGAATTTGAATTGGTCGATCGTTTTTCGACTGATACAAATTCGAATCATTTTGAAAATGTGGAACTCCTTAGAAAATTCATAAACGAAACAGAATACAATTGTCAACTCTTTAATTACAAAATATGAATGTAATTATTATTATAAAATAAAATACACTGTTGGAGTAACTAAGTTATTTTAATTAATTATAGAACTAATAATTTACTGTGTCCACTAGTTGAATACTTTTTTTTTTTTTACTATTTTTTTATCAGTCCCTGGCTGAGATATATCTTCTGTTTACCTACAGGTATATAAAAGCAAATCAGTTCACCAGGAGTTAGCTCTGACATCAACATTTAGCAGAGGCACCAAAAACACATTCACAAGGATTTCATGAATCACATGACTGAGATCACAACTGTTGATTCCCAAATAGTCTCCAGAATGAACTCCAAGCCTCTCGTGTCTGCTTGTCCTTGCAAACCAATCAAATGACCATTAAGGAGTAGTCATTGTTTAGCATATTTTTAATTTACACGTAACACTGTGCAATGTTATGCAGAACTGTTTTCTTGTCACAAGGTGACAGTGTTCCACAACTTAGTTATCACACAACTCATACAGAAATGCTGGGAACTTTGGGACTTGTATGCTGTAAGCAAGATTCTTTCATCCAGAATAGCTGAAGCTGAACTACACCATCCAAAAGGACTGGCAAAGAGTCAGGAGCATTTAGGAAGGGAAAAGCCTGGGAACATGGGTATAGATGGGAGAGACTGTGTTGGAGGCCGGATGTGAGAAGGAGAGCAGAGTGGATCTATGCGGGCTCAGGTTAGATCGGGCCAAGTCAGGAAGTTACAAAGACTTCCAGAAACACTGATTATCCTGAGGAGGCAGGTAGCGGAACCTGCAGGCATACGGACCAGATCATCGTAACCTTCACAGCCATCCCAGAGAAGGACAAGGGGGCCCTCTCCACACGGAAGGTCATTGCTTTGCCCTGTTGTGCTATGGAACCGGGTGAGAGGGTTCCTAATGTAGTTCTATAGCCTAAACATTATTTACCTTTAATGCATTCCTTGCACTAGGGTAAATAAT
This sequence comes from Pelophylax lessonae, assembly GCF_965119305.1. Taxonomy (NCBI): domain Eukaryota; kingdom Metazoa; phylum Chordata; class Amphibia; order Anura; family Ranidae; genus Pelophylax; species Pelophylax lessonae. The sequence continues at coordinate 156,886,597 of NC_138776.1, forward strand.
GTTTAGGTATCAGCACCCCCACTTATACATACCTGAGCCCCTACTCAATCCAGTGTTGTGCATGTCTGTAGCTTTTCTCTCCCCTCACTTCCAGGTCTCACTGTCTTTGCTGGGGCACCAGGTGCCATTGCCTCTCATTGCTGTCAATCAAAGCCAGTGATGGGGGGGGCGGGGGGCGCAGAAGCGGGGCACGGGAGCAAGCACGCATGCCATGGGGGCACTGGACAGAGATGGGGCACTGGACAGGGAGGAGAGGCCAGGAGCACCGGGGGGGCAGAAGAGGAGGTTCGCAGCAGCTCTGTGCAATTTAACGCTGCCATTGCACTCAAGACTGTTGTTTGCATCCAGTTGCTAGAGTCTAGAACAATTACAATACAGGCCTATATCTTTAGGCACAGACACTATACCCATGTTCTGCAAGGTAACCTCTTTACTGCTTTTATCAACACTGCCTGCAGGATACTTAAGGTTTTAAGTGTATTGTCAAAAACCTCTCAGTTGGGTATAAACCTGACTTGTTCTTAATGCTTAAGATGTGGGATACGAGAGGTGAGTCTGGAGGCTATAATTTAGCATAAATCTTCAGGTCCACATTGATAACAGAAATAGATCTAGAACATAACTAAAAGGCAAGATCCTTAATAGGTTTAAGGATGAGAGTGAAATGGGCTTCTTGTTATTGGTCAATAATGGAGAATCTGAAGTAATGACATTAAATGTTATCCCCAGGATTGGAGGTATAAAGTAGATATCGACCGATTATCGGCAACATCTATATATAGAGTGCCGATATGTCCTTTCCCCGATATATCTGTATCGGCGCTTGGATTTACCGATATTGCCGATATTTTTGTGACGTCATTCCGTATGTTGCGTGCACATGTTCTGCCGTCTAACACCGCCTCCCACGCCTGCGTGGCCCATACGTGACGCCATTTCACCGTGCGCTGCACTTAAGACCGCCTCCCACGCCTTACACAGCCTTGTGTTACAGCCAGCTGCAGTCCGGTCTGGTCACGCTGCCAGCCATCCATCCACCCACAGGCCCTGGCCTCAGCCACCCACCACAACAGGGTGCCAGCTCAGCGAGCAAGCAACCAGCTACCCAGATGACACCAAGCCAGCCACCCGCCGTCACCGTGACCAGTGTTCCAGCAAGCCAGCTACCCGCCACAGTGTTCCTGCAAGCCATCTGCCAATAACAGGGTGACACCAAAGCAAGCCAGCCAGTCACCACAGTGTGACCCCAAGTCAGCCCCCCACCAGTGTTCCAGCAAGCCAGCCACCCACTACAGTGTTCCTGAAAGCCAGCCACCCACCACAGTGTTCCTGCAAGCCATCCACCAATAACAGGGTGACACCAAGCCAGCCAGCCACCACAGTGTTCCTGCAAGCCAGACACCCATAACAGGGTGACACCAAGCAAGCCAACCAAGCACCACAGAGACTGCACCTGAAAGCCAGCCACCCATAACAGGGTGACACCAAGCAAGTCAACCAGGCACCACAGAGACTGCACCTGAAAGCCAGCCACCCATAACAGGGTGACACCAGGCAAGTCAACCAGGCACCAAAGAGATTGTTCCTGAAAGCCAACCACCCATAACAGGGTGACACCAAGCCAGCCAGCCACCGCAGAGTTCCTGCAAGCCAGCCACCCATAACAGGGTGACACCAAGTCAGCCAGCCACCACAGTGTTCCTGCAAGCCAGACACCCATAACAGGGTGACACCAAGCAAGCCAACCGAGCACCACAGAGACTGTTCCTGAAAGCCAGCCACTCATAACAGGGTGCCACCAAGCAAGCCAACCAGGCACCACAGAGACTGTTCCTAAAAGCCAGCCACCCATAACAGGTTGACACCAAGCAAGCCAACCAGGCACCACAGAGACTGTTCCTGAAAGCCAGCCACCCATAACAGGGTAAACCAAGCCAGCCAACCAGGCATCACAGAGATTGTCCCTGAAAGCCAGCCACCCATAACAGGGTGACACCAAGCCAGCCAGCCTCTGCAGTGTTCCTGCAAGCCAGCCACCCATAACAGGGTGACACCAAGCCATCCAAACAGCCACCACAGACTGTTCCTGAAAGCCAGCCACCAATAACAAGGTGACACCAATCACCAAGCCAGCCAGCCACACATAACAGGGTGACACCAAGCCAGCCAACCAGCCACCACAGACTGTTCCTGAAAGCCAGCCACCAATAACAAGGTGACACCAGTCACCAAGCCAGCCACCCATAAAAGGGTGACACCAAGCCAGCCAGCCTAAACAAGTGTTCCTGCAAGCCAGCCACCCATAACAGGGTGAAACCAAGCCAGCCAGCCAGTGCCACCAGTGTTCCTGCAAGCCAGCCACCCAGAACAGGGTGACACCAGCCAGCCACCACAGTGTTCTGGCAAGCCACCCACAACAGGGTGACACCAAGCCAGCCACACTGCCAGGCGTCAGCCACCAACCCACAACAGGGTGCCAGCATCAGCAGCAACTTCAGCTTCAGCAAGCCATTTCTTTAATATTTTTTTGTGTCTTTCAAGTTGAAATGGAGATGGATGAGGAGAGAAAAAGTAAAAGTGTGGTTTGGGACTATTTCTCGTCTCAACCATCTCCAGGAAAAGTAGCAGTGTGCAACACATGTACAAACAACATAAGCATGGGATCAGTAACTGCAAAAAACAAAAATACGTCAAATCTTTGGGCCATCTAAGAGTTCATCATATTGAATTGTATCATGCAGCACAGAAAAAACAAAATGAATATCAATGTGATTTTGATTCAATACATCCTCCACTATCCCAGGCAACAATAACAGATATGTTTGTGAAATAAAACACATGTCACTGTCTAGATTCAGATGGAAGATCCCAACTACTGGACAGAGTAATCACAGAGATGATTGTCACTGATAACCAGCCATTTACAAGGGTGTCTGGCTCAGGATTTAAGCAGTTGATGTCCGTGCTTGAGCCAAGCTACACACTGAAGAGTGAGAAGTATTATCGAACCAAAATGCTGGCAAAGCTACACCAAAAGGTAGTTGACAAAGTAAAGGCTATTCTGCAACCAGAGAATGCTGGCAACTCACTCTCATTCACGACTGCTGGTCACAAACAGAGTCAGAGTCACTACTGATTCTTACATGCCACTTCATTGACGGCGGATGGACAAAAAGGCAATTGGGGTTGAAAACAAAAGTGATGCAAGGATCACACACAGCTGAGTACAGTAGAGAAATGTTTCTAGGCATGCTTGAAGAATGGGGAATCAACAAAGACCGAGTGATGCTTGTGCAACTTCGAGACAGTGGAGCAAACATGCCTAAAGGAACGAGGCATGCTGATACGTCAGACCTCTGTGTCATCATGGCACACAACACCCTCCAACTTTCAAATGTTGGTCTGTCAAACCAAAGAGCTTTGATTGATATATGTTTTGAGAAGCATGAAGAGATTAAAAATGTTGTGCTTGCAAGTCTTTCGAATCCTCGATACAAGAACCATGCTTTCTGTTCTGATGTATTGGCTAAGGCGAAACAATGGCTGACAGAAGATATTCAACAGGAGGTGCAGGAGGTTCCTCCCCGAAAAGACAAGTCCAGAACACTATTTTTATGAAGAGCAGCCCGCTGAAAAAACAGACAAACGTCCAAAAATACCTCAATGAACAGAAGAGAATCTTCTTCATCGTGGTCGAATTGATCAGGACATTTTCAGTGTTTTATTGGAACCTCTTGCGGAGGATCCAATTTCTTCTGAATCTGCAACGATGGGGGCCTGGATGATGAACTTCATCTCTATTTGATAGAAGCCGTAATTGACAGAAGAAGTCATCCTCTTCAGTGGTGGAGAGAAAATGAGGTATGCTACAAAAGACTTGCTTCCCATGCTAGAAGATACCTCTCTCTCTTTGCTCCTCTGTCCTCCACTCCTCCTGAGCATGTTTATGAAGTGGCAGCATTGTATGAACAAAACAGAAGACCTTTAACAGGTGACCATGGACATGCTGAAATGTTCTGCTTTCTGCAGTATAATATTGTTCTACTTAACTGGGAGTATTGAAAAGAGTAGTGTCCACTCCAGTGACTCCACTCCAATCCAAAGTCTAGCTGTTGCCTACCGTTTTTTTCTAGCAGTTATGCACTGACTGCTGTAGTTGCAGTGAGTGCCCTACTGCTAAAAGTCCAATCCAATGTGTAGATGTTGTCTAGCTTTTTTTTCTAGCATTTTTGCACTGACTGCTGTAGTTGTAGTGAGTGCCCTACTGCAGAGGTAGTCCACTGACTCCAATCCAATCCACTGTCTAGCTGCTGCCTAGCTCTTTTTCTAGCATTTTTGCACTGACTGCTGTAGTTGCAGTGAGTGTCCTACTGCAGAGGTAGTCAACTGACTCCAATCCAATCCACTGTCTAGCTGTTGCCTAGATTTTTTCTAGCAGTTTTGCACTGACTGCAGTAGTTGCAGTGAGTGCCATACTGCAGAGGTAGTCCACTGACTCCAATCCACTGTCTTGGTGTTGCCTAGCTGTTGTTTCTAGCAGTTTTGCACTGACTGCTGTAGTTGCAGTGTGTGCCCTACTGCAGAGGTAGTCCACTGACTCCAATCCAATCCACTGTCTAGCTGTTGCCTAGCTTTTTTTCTAGCAGTTTTGCACTAACTGCTGTAGTTGCAGTGAGAGCCATACTGCAGACAGAGGTAGTCCTCCACTGACTCCAGTCCAATCCACTGTGACATGTGTAGCTGTTGCCTTGCTTTTTTTCTAGCAGTATTGCACTGACTGCAGTAGTTGCAGTGAGTGCCTTACTGCAGAGGTAGTCCTCCACTGACTCCAGTCCAATCCACTGTGACATGTGTAGCTTTTGCCTTGCTCTTTTTCTAGCAGCTTTGCACTGACTGCACTGCATTAGTTGCAGTCAGTGGCAGCGCCTTACTGCAGAGGTAGTCCTCCACTAACTCCAGTCCATCCAATCTACTGTGTATTTTGTGTAGCTGTTGTTGTTGTTGCCTAGCTTTTTTCTAGCAGTTTTGCACTGACTGCACTGCAGTAACATATTGTTAGTCCACTACTGCAGAACTTTATTATGCATTATGCAATCACATGATGTGAAATGCAAAGCAAATGTCCCTGCAATTGAAGTTTTCATATCAGTATTTATGCACTTAAGGTGTGAAGTATGAGCACTTAATGTTAAAAATGTTAATAAATAAAGATTAACATGTTTGTTAAGAGATTTGTGTCGAATTTTGTGTTTTTTTGGGTAAATTTTACATGTCTGAAAATATCGGCAAATATCTGCCGATACCAATATGCGATCGCCAAAATATCAGTATCGGTAACGAAGAAATTATATCGGTCGATCACTAGTATAAGGTTTTGCAAAAAGAGCCAGTATAGCTATCTGATCCTAGGCTCTTGCAAGGCCTTATTATACTGGGCTATTTCCAAAAGAATAAAAGGTTCTTCTTGAGCAAATTGGTCACATGGTCACACTGATGCAATGATGTGCTTTGTGGGGGTCATTAGGGATAGGAGTGTAAATAGCTCTGGTAGAGGGCAATTCCACACTTGTTCCTGTGTTCATAGAAGTGTTTACTGAAAGTCTCCTTATGCGTCAAGGAAATTCTGAAGCAATTCCTGGGATACAACACTACAAAATCTAATGTGAGAGAGTTCTAGAATATGGATCTTAGCTGCCAGGACTATTTATAACTAAACCCTGCTTCCTAAGATGTTCAACACTGGCATAGGCAGAGCTGACATTACCCCATTATAATATGGTCACACCCCACTACCACTGTGGGAGCCTCTAGCTGCTGCTACTACTCTCAGCCTACTCTCACAGCTAACTATGGCAATACCTCATTGCGAAACTGAGGAACTACACCGGGCACCCTTCTTCCCCTACCATATACTAAAAGCACCCACTTTAACTAATACCATAGCCTGGGTTTCCCCCCTAAGTGTCCATTCACACTGGTATGACTTGTCAGGCGACCTGGTCAGCCTGACAAGTTGTGCACCGTCGCTCCCACTGTGTAGTACAGGAGCCGTTCTAATAGGAGCGACACAAGTCGCTCCGACTTAGAAAAAGGGTCCTGTACTACTTCGGGCTGACCTGGAGGCGACTTGCATTGACTTCCATGATGTGAAGTCCGTGCAAGTCGTGCCGAAGTCGCTGCACGCGACTTCACAGGTCGCCCCCTAAGTCGGAGCGACCTAATGTGAACGGAGCCTAAGGGTTCATTTACACTGTTTTGGATTTGACGAAAACAAACATTTTACTATTGGTATGCTTCCTGGTTTCATGTTGGGCTGTTCAAAAGCACGAGTTCTGAAAACAAGAGGAAAAAAATAGCAGGCTGCAAAACTGCAATCTGCAAAAATGTATAGTCTGAAACTGAAAAATGTAATATAATGATACAAACTATTCCTTGCTGTTTCTGTGGTTTGTGGCAACAGTTCAAACTGGCCCTAAATGTGCCACCACAGACTGAATACAACTGTGATACATGTATTTAAGGATGATCAAAGATAGATAGATAGATAGATAGATAGATAGATAGATAGATAGATAGATAGATAGATAGATAGATAGATAGATAGATAGATAGATAGATAGATAGATAGATAGATAGATAGATAGATAGATAGATAGATAGATAGATAGATAGATAGATAGATAGATAGATAGATAGATAGATAGATAGATAGATAGATAGATAGACATAGTTACATAGTAGGTGAGGTTGAATAAAGACAATAGTCCATCCAGTTCAACCTGTGTGGGTGTGTGTGGCTGTAATCATCTCACATAGCCCTTAATGTCCTGATCCTTGAGATGTAAGTCTTTTGAAAGCCACCATACTACCCGCAGAAACCACCTCTTGTGGTAGAGAATTCCACAATCTTGTAGCCCTAACAGTAAAGAACCCCCCTCGTTGCCTGAGGTTAAAACGCTTCTCCTCTAATCGCATTGTATGCCCTCTTGTCCTCATGCAATCCCTTCGAATGAACAGCTTTTTTTCTAAGCTGAGATCCCCATTGAGATATTTATAAATTGCTATCATGTCCCCCCTCAGGCGTCTCTTCTCCAGGGAGAATAAATCGAGCGATTGCAGCCGCTCTTCATAGTTAAGGTCCTCCAATCCCCTAATCAGTTTAGTTGCCCTTCTCTGGACTCTCTCCAGTTCCCTTGCATGATATGCAAGGGAACTTTCATTTTCATATCATTATTTTTTTTTTTTTAGTGCTGTTTTACACCACAATCACACAGGAATGTGCTTTGCGTTCCTGTGAAAGTCAGTGTGGTGTGATTTTTAGCCCATTCATTTGAATGGGCTGAAATCATAAATGGGCTGAAATTGCAATGGATTTCACCAAAAATAGCGCATGCACTACTTTTAAAAATGCACTGAAAGCGGATTGCATGGTACTGCAATACCATGCGATCCGGTTCAGGCATATGCAGGCCATTTGCAGTTTGTGTTTGGGGTGTCATTAGGAATCTATTGACACCCACAGCAGATCACATTGATTACATTATATTGCTTATAAAAATAATGCTACTAATAACTAACCCTAATAATACATTTTATTGCATAATATAGTATCATATTTTATTCATATATTAAAAAATATATTGTATTCTTGTGAATATATTTTATTTTATTTTATAATTGTTTTTTATATCAGCTTAGTAGCTGGTACCTACAAACTTCTTCGGTATCAGTCCCAAATTAAAGTAGTAAAATTCACAAGGGAAGAAATGGGAAAAGGACGGGACTTTGTGATACCAATAGGATAAAAGACACATATAGCAATAAAAATCATATGTTCATTGAAATATTAATAGAAGTAACCCCAAGAAAAACAGTCTATAGGAAAATTCAAAAACCATCAAGACTCCATAAAATGTCACATACAGTATCATTTCACCTGTTTAACAGGCCCATACTTGCTGGCATTGACAGATCTAGACTGGTAAGACCGGGTTTGCACATAGGATTTACCTACTGTGCTTTTTATACAGCCATATAGTTACTGTTGCAACATGTTTTGAGTCTCTGAGGTTTACTCCCTTTTTTGTCTTTCTTAGATCTCTGGGGGTTTTGTTAAGCTTGTCTCTCAGCTTGTCAGAGGCTCTGCTTTTGGGAGATACTGATATAGAAAAACTCTCAGGTACTGATTCATTTGGCTTATCCATGGCTGTACATGAATTTACACTCTATTTTATTTATTATTTTTATATTTTTTCATGTCTATTTATTACTCTATCAGGAATCCCCTAGCCATTCAGGTTGATCTATTATATCCCCTGTGCTGTGGACATACTGTTCCTGGTGCTTGGCATATTTCTGCCCTTTTTCTTTGTGGACCTCCAGCATAATATGAGATGTCTGTGAATTATGATTATGGAAGTGCACTATGGCAGTAATTTATCTGTGTATTGATTATTGTATCTCCATTTTTTGTGTATACTCCTTTTTATATGTATTTTAGAGACTCTTATGATATGCCAACCAATGGCATCTCTCTGAGGAAGACTTAATTAGTCGAAACGCGTCAGAGCTCTGAACCTATGCAATCAGGATCATTATACTATGTTTCATGGCTCATTGCCATTTACTGTTGAAAGGATATAAGACGTTTTTAGACGTTTTTTAGTTTTTCTTGGGGTTACTTTCAATAATACTTAAATGAATTACTTGATTTTTATCACTATATGTGTTTTATATCCTATTGATATCACAAAGTCCCTTCCCTTTCCCATTTCTTCCCTTGTGGATTTTACTACTTTATTTTATGATAGCTATGCAACACATTTATCTTTTCCTCTATACTTGCACAATTTAATTCTTCAACACCTATACCACAACATCCTATAAAAAACAATTATTGAATTTAATAATTATAGGATTTAGGAGATATTTCAGCAGTTGACTATGGGATGAGTAATATATTTCTATTGATACTGATGAAAGTATTAAAAATATGTTAACTCAATTACAATTTTATTTCAGATTTAAAGCAATAACCTTTAGTAGCCTTCAGTACATATTTCCCATAGGCTTTGACTTCATAGTGGCAATATGTCCACCATACCCTTTTCCCAAATTATGATGTAAAGTAAAGTGGCATCAACATCTTATAAAATGCTGTATGTACTGTTACTATGGGAATACTACTAATATGCTGTTGGTACAACTACCAATACTATTACTGTTAATGATTGTATAGTAGTGGTAATTAGCAAGCTTTTTCTCTGCTGAAGGAATGGAAATCAATATTTATTATTAACCATTGACCACAAAGTAACACTGGTCACTGCTAAACTTGCTACTGCTCTATGCACTCCCTTCTCCTGACTCCATATTTTATAGATTATTTATATTACAATATTTTTATTTTAAATAGAATAAGGATACAAATGATCATGTAGAAAGCCTTTCAGCACAAAGGTTGAGAGAGGAAGGGCAATCATAGTTTGGAATTTTTCAAGCCCATACTCTATATACAATTCTTAAAGAGTAAGAGAACACATTAGAAAGCCCCCCCCCCCGCCTCTCAACATCTCCAAGGCCCCCCAATAAACTTCTGTTCCACAAACATGAAGAGACTGGAAGCTTGCAAAGTAAATGCTGTGAGAGTACTGAAGAAGTAAAAATGAAGGGAAAGAAAAAGGAAAAATAAATTGCAAGGTAAGGTGAGAAAAGGAAAGAGTAAAGCGTATAAGAAGTTGACGTCCCTCAACTGTCGCCCTGCCCCTCCTCCAAGCCTACCTGGTGGATTGTATGTGATGTAACCAGGGGTTCCAGGTTTTGTCAAACTTAACCTGTTTGTCCCAAATAATACTTGCCAACTTTTCATGTAGCATTATCCACAAGTGTTTAAAAAAACATGCTTGCTGTAAGGATTTAAAGTGGACATGTAGTAAATACCCTAGCCATAGGGGAGGTAAGCAGGCCATAACCTGATCTAGCTGGGAGTCGGGAGTCAACCGATTAGGGGCAACGCAGAAGAAGAGAAGAGGAGGTACCTGATAATGCTTCGTTATACATTATATATTCAGTGGACAGTATAGCCGCCAAAAGCAATTCATTCAGGTGATGATGCAGCATTTACAGGATTTAAACAGGTGGTGAAGAAGTGACCTATCACCACAGATCACTTTTCAGAGGGGCAGCAAGGTCTGCCGCATGTCTGAACTGAGCCTCAATTGAATAATTATGGTTAAAAAAACATTTAAAAAGTTCTTAGACTTTCATAAACCAACACCTCTTTTATGCAGTCTTCGACCTTGAAGACTGAATTTTGTAAGATAGCTACAATATATATATATATATATATATATATATATATATATATATATATATATATATATATATATATTTACACAATACAGATGATGTATGTAAAAAAAAACACATCATAGAATTGAACACAAACCGTAGCTGCAAAACAAGTTTCCAATAGTTATTAAGCAGATGTCATAAAGAGACTATAAAATCAATCAATACAGATCCTGACATTTACAATCTGCTATGTGTGCCCTCCTATACACATCTATACTTGAGATCTGTTTGTTCTAGTCACTCTGCACTATAGGTTGCATAAGACCTAGGTAAAAAATGATCTTGCACTTAGGGTGCAATAGCAGTAGAATCAGATATTATACTGTAGGTTTCTTAACTGAAAGCAAACAGATTTTAAAGGGTTAACATTTTCTTTAGTCTCCTTTCAGCATTTTCCTGGCCAAAAAATGAAAGAAAATCACACGTGACTGTGGAAAGTAACTATAATGTTCGATTAACCCCACACCTCACTACAGCCACCAATCACTGGTTCACTTCCTTTAGCCCACATGAAAATTTTCATACTGAGAAAGGGTTATTTGGTTCCGCTTGCCTCCTATGCCAGACACTCACAGTCCTCCCGTGAAAAAAAAAAAAAAACATAATAAAACAACTAAAATACACTATATAATAAGTCAAGGTTGTAATGAAGCACAGTATCCACAAATTACTCTGAAACTTTAGAAAGCAAAAAGAAAATGATATAAAACCAACCCAAACTGTTTAAATTAAGCTAAGGGAAACAGTATATGCAAAACATAACCAAGCTAAAACAAACATTAGAGGTGTCTGCATGCACCTTTCTTATGTTGTTATGTGTGCATGGCCAGGGCACTCAGTATATGTGGTGTATGTTGAAGCTAGCATCTTTAAAGTGGAGGTTCAGACAAAAACACACTCTAAATCTACTGGCAGCCACTTTCTAAGACTAATCTACCTAACCATGTGAAGCAAAAATCACTATACATACCTTTTCTGCAGCCACTCTGGAGTTACAGTCTGTGTTATGTTTTAGAGACTCCAGTGTTCTCTACGTACATACTGGTGTATATTATAGTATACTGGAGAGCCTTTTCACCTACCATGCTCAGATGCAGTCACGGGCCCCTTTAGCTCAATTTACCACATTCTCTGGGTTCCTAGACATAACCAGGGAGTAAAAATTCCTACATTTCAGTCCCTTAGGACCTAAGAGAGGCCACACCTGATGAGGCAGAAGTACCTGAGCAATTGATCTTCAGCCAAATGATCATCCCTCAACTGCCTGAACTGGAATGCGAGAATCAGGCAGAAGCCTAATAGCAAGCAGTTTCTCTAGAAGACCCAGTTACTGTAGGGATCCCCTCTCTGATAGCTACTAGAGTACACCAGGTCCAGTGGGGTGTCTTTGGGCTTTGAATCTGTCCAGCTGTTTACCTGAGCTCCAGGGCTACCTTGAACTTCACTGAGAGGATCCCTATTTATAAAGGTATTTGCAAGTAGCTGTGTTCTGAACTGTTTTACTGAAGTAGTATTTCTCATCTTAACTCTGTTGTTATGGAGTCTTACAGAAACTATTCCATGCAGCCACATGTTGTACTGATGGGGTCACAGAGACATTGCTGTGAAAAGTCCATGTTTGTGCAGCTTTCATAATCAGACTCTGTTGTATATACATGTTCTTTGCCATCCTGAACCTGTTTTACATTATTGCTTCTAACTTTGCACCTGTCTAGTAAACTGCAAGTTAAAGTTATTCCTTTTCTGATTATTTAGTCAATATCCCATTCTGTTAAACCTGGCATCTACTAGCATGATCAGCCATGTCAGACAATCATGATGGAAGCGCTATGAAAGTAATGGCCAAAAGGGTTGCTCCAGAGGGAAGCAGGCAACCTAGTGCCCCTGATGCAAAAAGTGGTCACCGCCTCCACCTATAACTGGTCTTAGTGGTAAGAAGCACTGGAAGGGCGGACGCAGATCAAAAAAACAAAGAAATTTCCAGTCACTACTTACCAACCAGCCAGCGACCAACCAAATTGACCTGTCTAACAGTATGCGTTAAAAACAGGGGTTTGGTTGCACACATTTGCAAATACATGCGTAAGCTGCAGGCCCCGACAAGGCACCCTGTGATCTGCAGTCCCTAACTCTACAATTTAAAGAGTCTCTACAATGAGAGCACATGCATTTAATGGGATAGATGGAGGACAGGTGACTAGAGGGAGCTCACCCCCCCTTGAAGGCACAGGGTCACACTGAACACCCAGCACATTGCACAATGGCGGCAAAGGTGTCAGTGCGTAAAAACCCCTGTTTTTAAAGCATACTATTAGACAGGTCAATTCGGTTGGTCGCTGGCTGGTTGGTAAGTACTGGAAATGTCTTCGTTTTTTTGATCTGCGTCCGCCCTTCCAGTGCTTCTTACCACTAAGATTAGTTAGTTGGGTTAGTCTTTTTTCCAAAATGTACGGTATTTATTATATATAATTTAAAATTGTTTTTTTTTTTTTTAACTTTCAACATTCCTTTCAGAGTTAGAATGCATGGTGTGTGTTCTGAAATTAAACAAGTTAATAGACTTTCCAATGGTTCCCTTATACCCTGACATATTTAGGTGTATATCTCACAAGTAACCCTGACTCTTTGTACACGGTGCACTACCCCCCGATACCCACTTATCTAATCTGATGTCCAAATAGTCAAATCTTCCAATATCTTGGCTAGGTAAAAGAAAAGATGACTTTTCTTCCAGAATTTGTTTATCTATTTTGAGTTTTGCCAATACCAGTCCCTTCATATATTTTCAGAATTTTACAACACAAAGATTTCTACTTTATTTGGGGCCTTCCAATCTTGCCTCCCAAAGTCCATGCTTTTACAATCCAAGTCCAGTGGGGGTCTAAGCATTCTGCACTTTTCCAAATACTACCAGGCGGCCCAGTTGGCCCCTGTCTTAAACTACCACTCTACCCAGGAAGTTCCCTTCAGGTTGCAGACGTTGATCCCCATTCCATATATAACTTACTTTGGCTCACTCCACATGACAGAGGAAAACCCCCCAACCCTCTCACTTTACTTGACTTGACTTTACTTATATGGGACAGAGCAAAACATAAATTTCCCCTCATACCGATGCTATCCTTCCTCCACAACCTAAATTGTTATCCAGCAGATTCACCCCTCACATTGTGCACCACTGGTTCTGTCTGAGGCTAATGCAGCTACATCACCTGGTCACTTCAATGGGTTTAAAGTCTTTCCCTAGTTTACAGGGCCAATATAAGCTTCCCAACTCCTAGGGTTTTTGATACCTCCAGATAAAACATGTATACACTGCAAAAACTCTGCCAGGCATTAATCTAAACGTCATAACTATTTATGAATGCCTATGCACATCTAACCCACATGCTTAAGGAGTGATGACTAAACTCTATATAAACTTACTATCTACCCCAAGACCTCCTCCCCTAGCTTTCATGACCAAATGGACATCTGATTTTGCCTTAGTCCTTAGGCCTGAGGATTAGTCAGATATCTGGGAGGCAACCCATAATGTATCCCAAAACACTTCTGCTTTGGAAACATCCTATAAAGTAATGTCAAGATGGTACCTGGTGCCATATAGAATAGCAAAATGTGGCTACCTGTCTACCAATTTTGGGGGCTGCAGTGAGCATGGAACATATCTCCACACTTGGTGAACTTGTTCTTTGGTGAAGTCTTTTTGGGTCAAACTTTTTTTTACCTCTCTCCCATTTATTTGATAAATCCATACAACCTGACTCTCAGATCGTCCTGGTAAATGTGGTTCCCTCTGAGTTGACCAGGAATCTATGTCATCGCCTTTTTTATGTCACGAGTTCCATGAAACAGACCACCGCTAGATCTTGGAAGACGGTGGCACTTTGTACAATTGCCACCACAAACAGAGTCACCCAGGCCTTGATACACGCCAAGATTGAGGCTACCCTGCAGGACAAGGAGAGATGGTGCACCAAAATATGGCAACCCTAGATCAATAAATATTTTCCCCCTAATTTTGACAATTCCCTTTTGGAACCTTGATTTAATTTGTATTCTTATCACTTGTCTGCACCTTTTGTACCTCTAATGGAACAACTCCCTGAACCATTCTCCCTCTCCCATCCTTATCCCCTCCCCCTTTTCCTTCCTATTCTTGTTATCTACCGCATACCACAACGACACTGGTTGGCTCCCCACTAATCCCTGAGCTATGGTTGTGGCGGGCCAATCAAGTGCTGACTTATTTGTTTGCTCTTTTTTCATTTTTTATCCCTCTTAGAGGCTAAACATTTACATTTATATTAAACTGAATACATCACAATCCACGCAACCTATACCACAAAAATAAATAAAATAAAAAACGGAAATAAATCTTGTTGCCAGCTTTAAAACTAACAACAATCACAATTTCTCATGTGCTCTATAAAAAACTTCCCCGACCTGCTCACCACTACACACTGAGATTGTGGCGTGACATCCATCGGAAGGTACATCCGTTCTCTATCTGAGGAGAGGTGTAGAGAGTTTGCCCTATGATTAACCTCCCTGGCGGTATGACTATGTCAGGAATTATGTACCAAAATCGGTACAATTTTTTGATATTTATAATTTATAATATATATATATATATTATAAAATATAAATATATTATAAAATATAAATATTATATTAATAATAAATATATTATAAAATATAAAATATATTATAAAATATAAATATTATAATATATATATATATTATATAATATATATATATTATATATATATTATATAATATATATAATATATATTAATAATATAATTTATAATTTACAATTCATAATATTTGATATTTTTCTGATACTAAAGTGATACAGTGTAATCCTCTCAGATTACACTGTATCACCTTCTTTTTATGTGTTTGTGTTTTGTGCAACATTTGAATTTCCCTCCCAGTTCCGCTCCCATGCACCATTGCTGCTGCAGGGAACGGAACCAGGAAGTCATCAGAGCGACGGACGGCGTGGTGGGGATCTCGGCGGCGATCACAGCAATGGGACATCATTGCTGGATCGCCAGGAGAAGGTAAGGAACCCCAGGCTCTGCACATCTACCCCGAGCGTGACTCGTGGATACCGATCCTAGCATTAAAAAAAAAACCACCCCGAGTCACGCTCGGGGTTACCACTAAGGGAGTTAATGCCATTTGGTTGACACAAATAAGCCTATTTTGATGTGTTTAAAGTGAGCAGGTTTTTCTCCAGTTTGTGAAACTGGTGAACTAGAAGTGAAGATTGATAGTCACTGATTGCACTCGGGTGTGCTGAACTGTATTTACACTATATTACCAAAACTATTGGGACACCTGCCTTTACACGCACATGTACTTTAATGGCATCTAGTCAAGTCAAGTTCAAGTTCCTTCACCCCAAACTCGCTCATTTATGTCTTTATGGACCTTGCTTTGTGCACTGGTCCATATCATTTGGTGGAGGGGGGATTATGGTGTGGGGTTGTTTTTCAGGAGTTCAACTTGGCATCTTAGTTCAAGTGAAGGGAACTCTTAAGGTGTCAGCATACCAAGACATTTTGGACAATTTCATGCTCCTAACTTTGTGGAAACAATTTGGAGATGGCCCCTTCCTGTTCAAACATGACTGCGCACCAGTGCACAAAGCAAGGTCCATAAAGATATGGATGAGCAAATTTAGGGTGGAGGAACTTGACTGGCCTACACAGAGTCCTGACCTCAACCCGATAGAACACCTTTGGGATGAATTAGAGCAGAGACTGTGAGCCAGGCCTTCTCGTCCATCATCAGTACCTAACCTTACAAATGCATTTCTGGAAGAATGGTCAAACATTCCCATAGACACACTCCTCAACCTTGTGGACAGCATTTCCAGAATAGTTGAAGCTGTTATAGCTGCAAAGGGTGGGCCAACTCAATATTGAACCCTACAGACTAAGACAGGGATGCCATTAAAGTTCATGTGTGTGTGTAAAGGCAGGCATCACAATACATTTGGTAATATAGTATATACATTATGTTTTCATTTAAATTTATATTTATTTTTTATTAATTCTTCCTCGTGGACTAAGTATCACAGAAAATAGATTTTAATTTTTTTTTATGCACAAATGAATCAAGTATCAAAATAGATTGCTCCATTTATTTATGTAGGGATTGATTGGTATCCCAATGGTTGTTGTGCTGCACTGGTTGTTTTGATTTTATTTAAATTTATATTGTTGGCTGTTCACTTTTGTACATTTCTACCTGTGTAGAATCTCTACTGTTTTACTTATACACAGATTTGAATAAGATGGCATATCTAATACACAATAAAAAGACTTGAACATAAAAAAGGTTAATAGATACCTCCAATGAGAACATATTGTGGAGAGGGGTAAACTGTGTATTGCCTGTACCTAAAATGTATTCATCAGTGAAAAGCACTGCCATGGTCTGATGGTTTGCATCCAGGGTCGGATCTAGCTGGTCTAATGTGGGGTGCAGTAAAAAATGAGGGGGGGGGGGGCAGAGGATGGGATGTCAGCAGGACAATATACAGAAGCAGGAATTAGTAGGGCACAGAAAGTACAGTTAGTTAGCAGGGCAGTGCCAAATGTGTGAATGTGGGAATCGAGTTACTGAGCCTACCTTAAAGTGTAAGTTTACTTTTATAGAAAATCTGTAAGGTGACCTAACAATGGACCCCCCCCCCCCCCCCCAAGCCACCTGTACTTACTTCCCACGATCCTGCGCTGTCCGGTTCCCACCCTGGTCAGGGGATTTGAAATCCCTGCAGCTTAATTTCATCTCCATACTGTGCAGCCAGTACCGACCAGACGGATTCTAATTGGTCAGCACCTTCACATAAATGGTGCTGACTAATCAAAATCTGTCTAGCCCATCCTGTTAGCACTGCAAAGAGAAAAGAAAAAGCTTCAGAAATTTCCAATCTCCTGACCGGTCGAGCGACATGCGGAAACCTGTCAGCACAGGATCGTGGGAGGTAAGTACAGCAGGACTGGGAGGTGGGGAGTGGGTCCAGTGTTAGGTCACCTTACAGATTTTCTGCAAAGGTGAACTTACGCTTATCAGAGTGCCCCTTTACACAAACCTTCACCACTGGCGGTCAGCTGCCATGAAAAGAAAAAATCCCATTGTGACGGTACTAACCATCACTATGAGTGAAAGACAGATAAGTAATGGTTTGGATTGCTTCAATATTTGTCAGCAAAATCTTTATATAGATATTTGAAGATTTAATATCACCTTACACAGTGTATTCCATGCTTGGCTGTGAGAGAGACACAAAGACTGTCATTCGCAGACTTCCCTATTGTTTGTGTATTGGAAGGGAATGTGTATTGTGTTAAAGTTTACCTATCTGTTTCATTGTTAAATGTTAATGACCTCACATTGTTCTGTCTGTCTGCCTTAAGAGAAACTTATTATTGGATGTATATATGTATGTGGAGTGGATGCTAAGGGGGGGGGATTGTCCCACATTGTATATTTTTGTGTACATTGTATGGGAGTGTAAAACCCTGTTTCTATTGGATTGTGAATGTCACGTCCAGTCTTCAACAAGGTCCACCTGGGCGGTAACCTTGTGGGGGAAAAACTGTATAGAAGTCTGTTTCTTGTTCAATAAAGTAGTTCTAGAGTTACTTCACCCTCAATCTAGAGCCCTGTCTCTTATTGGGGGAATATGCTACAAGGGATTGCTATGGTCTTCCATACTCCCTTAGATAATCACTAAGCTCTTGTAAGAGCTTGTGTAAGAGCTTGTTCTACTGCACTCTCTGGGGAAAAAGAGGTTCACCCACAGGAACCTGGAGCCTTGTCGTAGGTCCAGGGTGGGTAGGAGACGGCAAGACCCTAACCAAGCTGCGGTGGTTCGTGGGGTCTGAAGTGGTTACGGTGTCTGGTGGAGTGCTTGGAGCCCTCGGGAAGCACTAGGAACATTTGTCAACGGAGGTACCCAGTGTAACGCTCCTGCGTTTTATGTATGATGTGGATTTACAGCTGCAGAAATATTCCACTTCAGTAGTCATGTAGAGAAACGCTGAGACACCAATCCCAACTCCCAAAGACTCATCATGTGTGGATGATCTCAATTCAGCAAGTAAATACACACACTCAATAAGAAGTTCCTGGAGTGATCTATGTATATAGAAGTATAGAGGTGATAGGCTGAAGAGACAGGTTGAGTTGAGACGATAGGTGACAGACACTTGAGAGAAATGTTCTTGAGAATGAGATAGTAACAGGTGGGATGCAGATAGGTTAGCAATCATGTATGGTAGTAGATGATAGGATAGCAGATGACATACAGGAGAGACTAACCCAGTGCAAGAGCAGATGATAGTAGGCTCAAGAGCTAGCAATCTAGATAGTGCAGATGTAGTACCAGTCCTTAGTATGCAGAGCTAGACAGTGTAAGCTTTAATATGAAGGTTATTGAGGTTTCCCCTGTGGGGTACTTATCACTAGTAGCAATGTAGCAGAGGAGAGGTTCGACAAGAGCGGATGATCCGGTAGCGGGATACAGGGATCAGCGCAGCGTGGTTCCGACAGCGAGGTATGCTTGCAAGCATGAGAGCTTCAAGACAGGTTAGCATCAAGGCACATCTAGGCACACAGCAGGTTTAACGAACACATGTGAGTTAGAGCTGGTGATTTAAATAGCTGTTCAGTCCGGCGCTCAGTGATGACAGCATCAGTCTTAAAGGTGTATGCGCACCTTACCAAAAGAGAATGGTGGGGCGCATACACTTAGGAAAAGAGTAATTAGGGTACCCAAAGGTACCAGAACATTACACCCAGCCAGGGGTGTCCTGTTCCATTACACCCATTATCACTGGCTCTCAACTGCGCATGCGCAGTTCCAGAGCCAGCCAGCCAGCAAACTAGCAGATTTAGCTGAAAGTCATGCAGGAGAGTGTGAATATTAGCCATGCCTGATAAGTGCCATGATGTCACTGCGCAGGCGCACACCCGCCCTTCTGCCTGAGGCCAAGCCCGACAGTTTTCTAATTGGCTGGCTGCAGAACTGTGCATGCACTTTTCAGAGCTGATGACAAGGGGATTTTTCCTGTCCACAGACATTTATATAAAGGAGAAAGAGTGTCTGCTTTGTACAAACCTTCTGTACATTTACAGATGATTGACAACACAGGGCTGGGGTGTACACATGCTGCTTATTTTCATGGCCGTGACAGAAATTATTCCCTCTGCTCTGCAAGTACCCCACAACTGCATGCAGTGCATGCAGTTGTGAAGTGCTAATGTGGGGTTCCAGAGGTTATAGCAAGTGGGTGAGGAAGTGATGCATGCAACACCTCCTCGCTGCCTGCCAAATGCTCTCTGAAGAGAGATCTAAACACAGATCACCCTTCAGAGACCAAAGCTAGTGTGAAGGAGCTCTTAAGGGGATGATGGGCTGGAAGGGGGTAAACAGAAGCATCACAGACTTGTAAGTAGAAATCCCATCAGTTTATCAAGCTAGCAGATTGTCAGGCATCCCCAGTAATACTTCAGTTGTCCCTGGACATGAAATCAACTCTGCAAGTTTGTGAAAGGTCCTAGAAGAACAGGGAGGGGACTATGTGAGAAGGGTGGAAGATGGGGACAGTTCAGGTATAGATCAGTACTCAGTGTTCACTTACCGCAGCCTGGGATCTGCAGATTTAGGCTGCATCATTATTCATGCAGCCAGGATGTAGCTTCCAGCTGCAATACTTCAAAATTCCTACCCACACATCCCCTTTCTGAGGCACAGCACTGGCTGTGTAGGCAGGGGAGACACAAGAGGAGAGGGGCGGAAGGAGATGGAGCAGATAGAGTTCCTCTCTCCTCTCCTGTCTATGCAGGGGGGAGGGGAGGGGGGGGGAGTGCACTACCTGGAGTCTGTGAGGCACTGAAACTTGGAAAATGTAGCCCATCGCCCCTACAGACTTCTTCCCCTATAGAATGGTTGGCAACCCTGCCTGGCCACAACATCCATGGAAGGTTGCCTGGGGGACGCAGCTGAAATTTGGGGGGGCACAGCCCACCCCAGCACCCCTAAATCTGGCCATTATTGCATCTGTCGCATACTACACTCATCCACAAAACGTCTTTCAAATTTTTCAACACAAAGCTGAAGGTTCTGCTTTACTATACTAAAGGACAAATGAACATCCTCGGTGACCTCTTTCTGAAAATGCTAGCTGCTTTGCTGTCTCTTGATTTCCTCCACAGAAGACACATGCAGCAAATGAAGGCAGAGGAAAGTCAGAATATTTGATCTAAACACTTGCTTTGTGTAAGTAACATAATGTACTAAGCCACTGATACACCATGACAGCTGCCAACTAGCAGCAGGCATTTGCAAAATGAGAGATCGACTTTGGTAGCACACGTGTATCTGGCAATACGCATTTCCTTTAACATGGCATTCCAAATCAGTGGGTTACACAGTTTACGTTATTTACACTACAGTCATCATGTGCACCTCAAGTTATTGACTTCTAGTAAAGTTCCCCTTTCAAATCACAAATCCAGTGCTTCTCCGACTGTGCCCATATTGTAAAGTAAGTATGAACTAAAGCTTCCTGAGCAAACATCATTAAAAGTAAATTTATTTACTCACTTTAAAAAAACACATATGGATGTGTATTTTTGAGTGTACATAGTTTTATAGTTTTTCTGAGTGCAGATGCAACGAATTTCAAACAAAAGTACTAATGTATCTGGCAGAATAAATTTTGGGATTTGAGGATCCCTAAAATGTGATAGTTTTGTCCCTGAGTAAGGATAAATCCCAGTAGGAGTTCTGCCCAATCTAGAGTAGTCATTACGAGGTCCTTGGTTCTTAGGTCTTATTCACTCATTTGTGATTTAAAAATGTGTGATTAAAAAAATAGCAACTATGTAGCAAGCCAAAGCAGAATACCCCCTGGACAAAATACGAATCAAGTGAGGAAAAATCAATGCAAACTTGATATGAGTGTCAAGGTAAATATAAAGTAAATATCAGTGGCAGGAAGAACAGGATCCTGAAGCTACCCTATACAGGCATACCCCGTTTTAAGTACACTCACTTTACATACATTCACGAGTACAGACACAGCCTGGTCAGCTTGGCATGGCACTACTCCCGGTTTTTAACATTGGCGTCTATGGGAAATCTTGGTCAGCTTGACATGGCACTGCTCCCAAACCATAAGTGACAGGGATACCAAACTTAGGAAGCACCGAGAGGGGACCCAGGACTACAACATATCCTATTTGTGGCCGGCCAGCTTGCCTAGGTTATCTACCATGTTATAGTCCTGGATCCCCTTAACATGCTCCCCAAGCTTGGTGTCCTTGTCACTTATGGTTTGGGAGCAGTGCCATGTCAAGCTAACCAAGATTTCCTATGGAGCTAGTGTATTTACATGCATTGAGAAATGAAAAAAGGTAATGCTTCACTTTAAGTACATTTTCGTTTTACATACATGCTCTGGTCCCATTGTGTACTTAAAAGTGGGGTATGCCTGTACAGTTACAGTGGAATTAGAGAAACTTGAGCCCACTACCAAATTGACTTTATTAACAGTTGCATGTTTACTAGTATACGTATATTGGATGGCAAATGCTTAATTTTTGAATTTTTCTATTATACAGCACTTGCATTCACCTGAGTTTATTTTGCTGCTGTTTGGCATAAATTTGGTTTTCCTATTGTTCAATGGGTTTTCCATGTTTTAGTAACAGCAAGCTAATTAAAAAATAGCCAATAGTATGTTTGTAGTTATATGTAGTTCTGATCCTTATCACTTGGTGATAAGGTGATATTTGCCATTGTCACCACTGTTCCTATGAACACTGGCCGTTCTCACTCTTGCTATATCTGCCATATATTTCATACCTTACAAATGAGAATTTTAGTCTATATGTTGCATACACTTGTATTTACCCCTTGCAGCAGTCCTAGCAAATATTTATAACAATAGTTACGGCAAATACCTCAAATGAAGTTAATTCCCAAGACAGTAATGTACCTGCATTCAACATATTTTTTAATAAATGTGTACTACTTCACAGCCAAGGTGCACTTTGCTTTCAATCTTGCATGTCCATTATTAATAGCAGGGATTTTTTTTTTTTATAAACCTGCAGAAAAGTTTGTTAATTGAATGGGCAAATGGTGTTGAAGAAGTGAATGTACAGTTTAAAGAGCATTTAACTTTTAAATTAATGAATTAGCAATTATTCAACAATTCTTCTTATTATTATTGATAATATTACTACAGTAAATATTTATTTTTAATATGGGAAATGGAACTAATTCACTTGGAATTGGTTCATTACATTTCTATTTGTAGTCATTTTTAAAGATTACTTGTGGTGGAAAACAATGACTTATTGTTTACTTTTCTTATTTGATTTCCAATAGTAAATTTTGTATTGCAGACCTGGTTTCGAGTCCCCCTTTAGCAGTGTTTGCATGAGGTATGACACTTTAAGAAGGTCTTCATTGTTTGGGAGGTGGACCCCTTTGGTGAAGACCAGGTTGTCTAAGTGGAAAGCAGTAAATGTATGGATCCTGCATGTGACCACAGGCAGGGTGGGGGGGGGGGGTCAGAGTCCATAACCTGAAGGTGCTAAGAAAAAAAAAATAAGCCAAACTGGATCGCAGTGGCATAGTTTGTAGCCTGCTGGGAGCCCAGTCTTAACTCCTGTAACCACCAAAGAAGATTATTTCAAGAGACCTTGTGGTTGATTTACTAAAACTGGAGAGTGCAACATCTGGTACAGCTCTGCATAGAAACAAATCAGCTTCCAGTTTTTTTTTTTTTGTCAAAGCTTTATTGAACAAGCTGAAGTTAGAAGCTGATTGGCTACCATACACAGCTGCATCAGGTTTTGCACTCTCCAGTTTTAGTAAATCAATGCAGATCACAGCAACTCAGAATCAAATGAAAGAAAAGTTAAAACAAAAAAAAGCATGCCATGTCCAACTTGCTTTTCAATACGCTGCCCATATGCTATGAGAAGGGTGAACAAAAAACATACAAGTATTGCTATTGGAGACCAGAAACCCTGGTGCTGCAAGTCAGAATTTCCTTTTCTTTACTTTAATTTTTTTTGGTGGAATGAGTTACCCCTTGATTTTTTCAGAAAAAGTCAGAATTAGCATATCAGAGCATCCTTGGTTTGCTCCCAGAATGCGGTAGATGATGATGGGTTCCTGTTTTGCCTTTTTAGATAATAGACTTTAGCAAATACAGGAAAGGATTAGATGACTTTGAGTAAAAAAGAAACAATAATTGCATTTTTTTTTGTATGTATAACAATTCATATGATTAAAGTGATTGTAAAGTCTTGTTTTTTTTTACCTATAAAAATAACAAACATGTGTAGCACCCTCCAAGGTAGGTGCTAGGTAAAGCATAGTGGGCCTTGGCTGCCTAACAGCAGGGCAATGATTTTAAGCTGGGCTGTCATGTTTCCCAGGTGTGGCTGTTGAGACTGCGGAGTCTCCCCACTGAGCTCCATGGGAGGGGTTTCATTGGGCAGTGGAGGAAACCCAGCCAATGGCACACTCAAGCCTTTAAATACCCCAAAAAGGCAGATTCTGCTGCACAGAATTCTGGGAGTGGGTATAAGTTTGAGGGGAGCACATGATGCAGCATCTTTGGTGGGAAGCAGAGTCCCAGGAGGGAGAGGGCGGCTGTCTCTCCTCCTGTCAGAGGAATCGGGTGTCCCAGGCGGCTTGCCTGAGGGGACAGAAGGCTGAGCTGAGCTGCAGAGAGGATCCGGTGCGGAGGCACAGCGGAGCTGAGAGGGGTCCAGTTTCAGGAAAGCATTCCCAGTTTGTGAGTACTGCAAACTGCCCCCTGGGGGTCTGCCTAGACAGAGATGGGACCACTCTGGTGAAGGTCGTGGGGATCCAGGAGCTAGCTAGCCGGTGCAGGAGCAAAAGTAAAGGGGGTGCCAGTGTTGACCCTGAAGAGAAGCAGAGATGGTGCCAGTGTGTGGACCCTGAGGTGTGGAGGGGGTGCCTAGTGAGAGGACCCTGAAATGTAGAGGGGGTGCCTAGTGAGAGGACCCTGAAGTACACAGGGGCGCCAGCAGTTGGGCCCTGAAGTGTTAAAGTGTACAGCATGCAGTGTGCAGTGTACAGTGTTGAGAGTTGCAGCAGCAGAAGCAGTATGCAGAGGCTGCCTCAGTCAGTAAGGACTGGAGGGAGCAGTGTTCAGGACGTTTGAGCTAACCAGAGAGTCAGAAGTCAAGTTCAAGTAAAGTTAAGCAAGTCAGTGTTTTTCAAGTGCCAGCAAGCATTGGTCGGCATCCAGCCGGTGTCAAGACAGTGCTGAAAGGCATTTTTCTTCAAAGTGTCCCATTTGTACCTAGTTGAGCCAGAGGATTATCCCACTCATTCCCTTCTCCCATCCCCAATATCAAATAAACAAAACAAACCAAAGATGCCGGACTGGTCTTTGACTCCAATCTCACACTTGGGTATTCAGCTTAAAGGGGCTGCTCGCGTTTCCAGTAACAATGGCAGACCCACATCAGGCCCAATGCCTGGAAATCCTGCTGCATATGTTATACTTGTGTAAAAATATATGTTAAAACCCGCGCTAAATAAAATAAAATAAAAGTAGTGTCTCCTGCAGCTGCTGCTCACTTAGGTAAAAAACCAAGAAAAAGTAATAAGATGATCTAAAACAGCGCTACCAGGTATATAAATAATCACAATCACAATATAAATAAAGTGCACTAGTAACCAAATCTAAAATATAAAAACATCCAAATTCATCCAATAATAATTGTATTAATATTATTGGATGAATTTGGATGTTTTTATATTTTATATTTGGTCACTAGTGCACTTTATTTATATTTTGATTGTGATTATTTATATACCTGGTAGGGCTGTTTTAGATCATCTTGTTATACTTATCTGCTCTGTTTCCGTGAATTTGCACAGAGTGGCCCGGATCCTCCCCTACTCGGGTCCCTCTTTGGTGCTCCTGGCCCCCCCCCCCCCTCCTGTTGAGTGCCCCGACAGGAAGCAGCCTGCTATGGGGGCACCCGAGCCAAGTCACGGCTCCCTGTGTCCATTCAGACACAGAGCCCCAACTAGGCCCTGCCCCTTCTCTCTCCTGATTGGTTAGCTGACTTTGATTGACAGCAGCTGCAGCCAATGGTGCTTTCAAATAACCAAAACAAACCAAAGATGCCGGACTGGTCTTTGACTCCAATCTCACACTTGGGTATTCAGCTTAAAGGGGCTGCTGGCGTTTCCGGTAACAATGGCAGACCCACATCAGGCCCAATGCCTGGAAATCCTGCTACATATGTTATACTTACCTGCTCTGTTTCCGTGAATTTGCACAGAGTGGCCCGAATCCTCCTCTTCTCGGGTCCCTCTTTGGTGCTCCTGGCCCCTCCCTCCTGTTGAGTGCCCCTACAGGAAGAAGCCTGCTATGCGGGCACCCGAGCCGAGTCACAGCTCCCTGTGTCCATCTCTTACCCCTTCTCTCTCCTGATAGGTTAGCTGACTTTGATTGACAGCAGCTGCAGCCAATGGTGCCACTGCTGTGTCTAAGCCAATCAGGAGGGAGAATCTCAAAGGGCTGAGAGACTCGTGGACATTGCTGGATAGAGAGGGACCTCAAGTAAGTGTTAGGGGGGCCGAGTGGGGCTGCTGCACACAGAAGGTTTTGTATTTTAATGAATACATTAAGATAAAAAAACCTTCTGACTTTACAACTCCTTCAATTGTGATTGCTTAAACAATAAAGTAAATGTAAACTGAAGTTTAAATAAATGCATAAACATGTTTTTGTTATTTTATCATCTATTTATACTTATACAAATCTGAGACATATAGGTTCCTTTCACATTGGCTTTCTGCCCGGCGGACTCCGTTTTGCTCAGCGGGGATCAATCCGCCAATCCCAGATGAGCAGGCAGATGACAGCTCCATCTCTAATTACTTTGCAGAGACAGTCCTGTCAGATCTCCGCTCTCCTCTATGGGAAATCGGATGAAAATGAACTGGCTGTCCATTTTTATCCAATCCTATCCCATCCTATTCGATCCTTCAGACGGATGGAAAATAGGGTTTCCATCTGTCTGGATTTCATGGACAGGATCGGATCGGGGAGCAGCGGGTGTTAGCGGACATGTCACCATTGACATCTGCTGCTCCATATAGATGAATGGAGCATCTGATCAGGCGGACCAAAATGGCCAATACAAGGGGATTCAATTACTAAAACAAGAGTGCAAAATCTAGCATAGCTCTCTATGGAAACCAATCAGCTTCCAGGTTTTTTGTCAAAGCTTATTTGAACAAGCTGAAGGTAGAAGTTGATTGGCTACCATGCACAGCTGCATCAGATTTTGCACTCTCCAGTTTTAGTAAATCAACCCCCTTGTGTTGGGAAACTGTTAGTAAAACTGCTATTAAATACACTTTTAATTAAGGATGCCATGATAAATTTGTGATTGTATCTGTCTGAAAGCCAAAAAGTCCACTAGGACTCTTATTTTCCATTTTACTTCAATTGTTATCCTATCTGCAGCCTTCATTTGTAGCCATTTTATATGCAGTAAATCGGTAACACACCCAGCAAAATCTGATTGCACAATCTACTGTCTAGGTTACATGGTATGAAAAATCTTGCAACCAGAATAAAAAAAAGGGGATGAAAATAAAAAATAAAAAGATGTGTGGTCAGGTTTACAATAATTAGTCTAGCACAAAATGTGTCAACTTATCCAATAAGTGTTTATACAATTATACCTAAATTATTTTCTACTTGTGTGACCAACCAAATCTTATATCCAGTCACTTTCATTCAATATTATGACTTCATTAGATCCTGTGCAAATCAACACAGATTTAAGCTGGCCATAAACTGGTTTTATTATAATATGTATAGTTTTTTATTTGAGAAAAATGTTCTTTCCTCCTGATCCTTTGAATTTTCTCCTCACAAAGGTTGAAAACAAACGTCAATTTGACCTCAATACCAAAAAAGAAATGGGGCTTTCCTGGTAGATTTTAACTCACTAGCCTTTGGAAAGTTTAAGGATCTCCAAAAATAACAAATATCAAACAGAATTCTACCGGTGTATGGCCATTTTACCAAAAGATTATACAATGATACTGTAATTTGTGCAGCCAAATTTACTGCTTAAGGGAAACTCTAGTGCACTGGACGGCGCTAATGTTTTCATTGGTTATGCCAGAACATCATGATATATTTGTCTGGTGCAAAAGGGAAGTGGCTGGTGAAATATGTCAGAGTTTTTTTCTGTGATAACATAGAAAGGGTCTTCATCGTACTTACAGTGGGAAATGGCAGGCTGGACCTTTGGCAAGAAGGAATACCCTACCCTGTCTTTTTTTGCACAGAAACCTTCTGTATTAATTTTGCTCCCCATATCTAAGGAGGTGCAGGTTCACAAAACCTTACATTTAAAGAGAATCTGTCAGCAATGTAAAGGTGCACTGAGACAAAGAGGTTTGCTAAGCAACAGAGATCGACCGATTATCGGCAAAGCTGATTATCGGAGGGCCGATATCAACTTTTCCCGATATATATCGGTATCGGCCCTGGAACTGGCCGATATTACCAATATTTTCGTGACGTCTTTCTGCCTTCTTAGGCCGCCTCCCTCACCTTGGACAGTCTTGTCTGGAGTCGGGACTAGTCTCGCAGGAGTGTATCACAGCCATACACCCACCCACAGCGGCCCGGTGCCAGCCAGCCAGCCACAGGCACTGCACCAGCGAGCCAGCCAGGCACCCACAGGCCCTGTACCAGCCAGCCAGCCACCCACAGGCCCTACACCAGACAGGCACAGGCACTGTACGAGCCAGCCAACCACAGGCCCTGTACCAGCCAGCCACCCACAGCCCCTGTGCCAGCCACCCACCCTGCACAGGGTGACAGCCAGCCAGCCATCCACCACAGGGTGCCAGACAGCCAGCCACCCACCACCGGGTGCCAGACAGCCAACCACCCACAGGCCCTGTACCAGCCAGTCACAGGCACTGTACCAGCCAGCCGCCCACAGGCCCTGTACCACCAAGCCACCCACAGCCCCTGTGCCAGCCACCCACCACAGGTTGCCAGCCAGCCACCCACTACAGGCCCTGTACCAGCCAGTCACAGGCACTGTACCAGCCAGCTGCCCACAGGCCCTGTACCAGCCAGCCACCCACAGCCACTGTGCCAGCCACCCACCACAGGGTGCCAGCCAGCCAGCCACCCACCCACCACAGGGTGCCAGCCAGCCAGCCACCCACCCACCACAGGGTGCCAGATAGCCAGACACCCACCCACCCACCACAGGGTGCCAGACAGCCAGCCACCACCAAAGGGTGCCAGACAGCCAGCCACCCACCACAGGGTGCCAGACAGCCAGCCACCCACCACAGGGTGCCAGAATGCCACCCACCTGCCCACCACAGGGTGCCAGACAGCCAGCTACCCACCAAAGGGTGCCAGACAGCCAGCCACCCACCACAGGGTGCCAGCCATCCATCCACCACAGGGTGCCAGACAGCCAGCCACCCACCACAGGGTGCCAGAATGCCACCCACCCACCCACCACAGGGTGCCAGACAGCCAGCCATCCACCACAGGGTGCCAGACAGCCAGCCATCCACCACAGGGCACTAGCCAACCAGCCATCCACCACAGGGTGTCAGCAAGCTAGCCACCCACCATAGGGTGCCAGACAGCCAGCCACCCACGAGAGGGTGCCAGCTAGCCAGCCACCCACCACAGGTCCTGTACAAGCCAGCCAGCCACATGCACTGTACCAGCGAGCCAGCCAGGCCCCCACAGGCCCTGTACCAGCCAGCCAACCACCCACAGGCCCTGTACCAGCCAGGCACAGGCACTGTACCAGCCAACCAGCCACCCACAGGTCCTGTACCAGCCAGCCACCCACAGCCCCTGTGCCAGCCACCCACCCTGCACAGGGTGCCAGCCAGCCACCCACCCACCACAAGGTGCCAGATAGCCAGCCACCCACCACCGGGTGCCAGACAGCCAACCACCCACAGGCCCTGTACCAGCCAGTCACAGGCACTGTACCAGCCAGCCGCCCACAGGCCCTGTACCAGCCAGCCACCCACAGCCACTGTGCCAGCCACCCACCACAGGTTGCCAGCCAGCCACCCACCACAGGCCCTGTACCAGCCAGTCACAGGCACTGTACCAGCCAGCCACCCACAGGCCCTGTACCAGCCAGCCACCCACAGCCACTGTGCCACCCACCCACCACAGGGTGCCAGCCAGCCAGCCATAGGGGGTGCCAGCCAGTCACCCACCAACCACCGTAGGGTGCCAGACAGCCAGACACCCACCCACACACCACAGGGTGCCAGCAAGCCAGCCACCCACCACAGGGTGCCAGACAGCCAGCCACCCACCCACCACAGGGTGTCAGACAGACACCCACCCACCACGGGGTGCCAGCCAGCCACCACAGGGTGCCAGACAGCCAGCTACGCACCACAGGGTGCCAGACACCCACCCACACACCACAGGGTGCCAGCAAGCCAGCCACCCACCCACCACAAGGTGCCAGACAGCCAGCCACCCATCACAGGGTGCCAGACAGCCACCCACCCACCACAGGGTGCCAGACAGCCAGCCATCCACCACAGGGTGCCAGACAGCCAGCCATCCACCACAGGGTGCTAGGGTCCTGTACCAGCCAGCCAGCCACAGGCACTGTACCAGCAAGCCAGCCAGGCACCCACAGGCCCTGTACCAGCCAGCCAGCCACCCACAGGCCCTGTACCAGACAGGCACAGGCACTGTACCAGCCAGCCAACCACAGGCCCTGTACCAGCCAGCCACCCACAGCCCCTGTGCCAGCCACCCACCCTGCACAGGGTGACAGCCAGCCATCCACCACAGGGTGCCAGCCAGCCAGCCACCCACCACCGGGTGCCAGACAGCCAACCACCCTCAGGCCCTGTACCAGCCAGTCACAGGCACTGTACCAGCCAGCCGCCCACAGGCCCTCTACCAGCCAGCCACCCACAGCCACTGTGCCAGCCACACACCACAGGTTGCCTGCCACCCACCAAAGGCCCTGTACCAGCCAGTCACAGGCACCATACCAGCCAGCCACCCACAGGCCCTGTACCAGCCAGCCACCCACAGCCACTGTGCCAGCCACCCACCACAGGGTGCCAGCAAGCCACCTACCCACCACAGGGTGCCAGCCAGCCACCCACCACCACAGGGTGCCAGACAGCCAGACACCCACCCACACACCACAGGGTGCCAGGAAGCCAGCCACCCACCACAGGGTGCCAGACAGCCAACCACCCTCAGGCCCTGTACCAGCCAGTCACAGGCACTGTACCAGCCAGCCGCCCACAGGCCCTCTACCAGCCAGCCACCCACAGCCACTGTGCCAGCCACACACCACAGGTTGCCTGCCACCCACCAAAGGCCCTGTACCAGCCAGTCACAGGCACCATACCAGCCAGCCACCCACAGGCCCTGTACCAGCCAGCCACCCACAGCCACTGTGCCAGCCACCCACCACAGGGTGCCAGCAAGCCACCTACCCACCACAGGGTGCCAGCCAGCCACCCACCACCACAGGGTGCCAGACAGCCAGACACCCACCCACACACCACAGGGTGCCAGGAAGCCAGCCACCCACCACAGGGTGCCAGACAGCCAGCCACCGACCACAGGGTGTCAGCCAGACACCCACTCACCACAGGGTGCCCGCCACCACAGGGTGCCAGACAGCCAGCTACCCACCACAGGGTGCCAGACAGCCAGCCACCCACCACAGCACGCAAGACAGCTAGCCACCTACCCACCAAAAGGTGCCAGACAGCCAGCCACCCACCACAGGGTGCCAGACAGCCAGCCACCCACCACAGGGTGCCAGACAGACAGCCAGCCACCCACCACAGGGTGCCAGACAGCCAGCCACCCACCCACCACAGGGTGCCAGACAGCCAGCCATCCACCACAGGGTGCCAGACAGCCAGCCATTCACCACAGGGTGCTAGCCAACCAGCCATCCACCACAGGGTGTCAGCAAGCCAGCCACCCACCACAGGGTGACAGACAGCCAGCCACCCACCCGAGGGTGCCAGCTAGCCAGCCACCCACCCACCACAGGGTGCCAGTCAGCCAGCCACCCACCACAGGGTGCCAGCAAGCCAGCCAATAAACATTAAAAAAAATTAACATGTTCAGTACCAGATTTGTGTCAAAAATTGTCTTTATCTTTCAAAACTTTAAATGTACAAAATATCAGCCCATATCGGCCGATACCGATGCGTTGTGACCAAAATATCGATATTGGTATCGGCCCTGAAAAAAACATATCGGTCTATCCCTACTAAGTAATATGTTTCTGCCAAATCTGCCTGGGTCAAGTTAACTATTAGAGCAGTGGTTCTTAACCTTGTTGGAGGTACTGAACCCCACCAGCTTCATATGCGCATTTACCGAACCCTTCTTAATTGGAAAAATAAAATATGAGTTTATGAGTCTAGTCTCGGGGGAGCGTACAGAGGTCAGTAGGATGTAGGGCAGCATACAGAGGTCAGTAGGCTGTAGGGCAGCGTACAGAGGTCAGTAGGATGTAGGGCAGCGTACAGAGGTCAGTAGGATGTAGGGCAGCGTACAGAGGTCAGTAGGATGTAGGGCAGCGTACAGAGGTCAGTAGGATGTAGTGCAGCGTACAGAGGTCAGTAGGATGTAGGGCAGTGTACAGAGGTCAGTAGGCTGTAGGGCAGTGTACAGAGGTCAGTAGGCTGTAGGGCAGTGTACAGAGGTCAGTAGGCTGTAGGGCAGCGTGCAGAGGTCAGTAGGCTGTAGGGCAGCGTACAGAGGTCAGTAGGCTGTAGGACAGTGTGCAGTAGTGAGTAGTTTGTAGGGCAGTGTGCAGTGGTCAGTAATTTGTAGGGTAGTGTACAGTGCTCAGTAGTTTGTAGGGTAGTGTACAGTGCTCAGTAGTTTGTAGGGCAGTAGCGAGGTCAGTAGCATGTAGGGCAGTGTATAGGGGTCAGTAGTTTTTAGGGCGGTGTAAAAAGGTCAGTAGGATGTAGGGCAGTGTACAGAGGCCAGTAGCATGTAGGGCAGTGTATACGGGTCAGTTGATTGTAGGGAAGAATAGAGTGGTCAGTAGGCTGTAGGACGGTGTACAGAGAATAGGGCAGAGGACAGGAGTTGACAGGACAGAGGATAGGACAGTGTACAGGGATCAGTAAAGCCACACACCAGGGGGCTGGGAGGGCACACACCAGGGGAGGGTCAGGAGGGCACACACTGGGGGGGGGGGGTCAGGAGGGCACACACCGGGGGGTTATGAGGGCACACACCAGGGGGTTGGAAGGGCATACACTTTGGGGAGGGTCAGGAGGACACACACTGTGGGGGAGGGTAGTGAGGGCACACACCAGTGGAGAGTCTGGAGGCCACACACTGGGTGTCAGGAGGGCACACATCAGTGGTTGGGAGGGCACACACTGGGGGAGCCAGGAGGGCACACACTGGGGGGGGGGGTTGGGAAGGCATACCATGGGGTACCAGGAGGGCACACACTGGGGGGGTGGGAGGGCATACCATGGGGTGTCAGGAGGGCACATTGGGGTGGGGTTGGGAGGGCATACCATGGGGTGTCAGGGGGGCACACACTTGGGGGGGTTGGGAGGGCATACCATGGGGTGTCAGGAGGGCACACACTGGGGTGGGGGATTGGGAGGGCATACCATGGGGTGTCAGGAGGGCACACACTGGGGGGAGGTGTTGGGAGGGCATACCATGGGGTATCAGGAGGGCACACACTGGGGGGGTTGGGAGGACATACCATGGGGTGTCAAGAGGGAACACACTGGGGGGAGGTGTTGGGAGGGCATACCATGGGGTGTCAGGAGGGCACACACCCTGGGGTGGGGTGTTGGGAGGGCATACCATGGGGTGTCAGGGGGGCACACACCAGGGGGCATTCACAATGCTTATTGAGCTAAATGAAAAGGACATGCATTTCCATTTGTCAGCTAACAGCACCTCTATGCTAAGCTGCAGTAACTCAGCAGACTTAGCATAGAGGGGCTTGCAAACTAATCCACCATGTACAGCTAGCTGAGCCTACCTCCAGGAACATTGACTCGGCTCCCTCTGCTCAGCTGCTCACACTTCCCTCTTCCAGGCGGGCGCGATCTCCGTGGTCAGGTACATCCCGATCCCGCCCAATCAAGCAGCAAGCAGCCTGCAGTAGCTGGAAACCTGCTGGGGGAGGTACAGGGGGCAGAGCGTCAAGTGTCTATGTGTAATGGCTGTGAGTCGTCCCGACCGCAGCTCTGATTTCCCGGGGGGGGGGGGGGGTTGGCCTCACAATCAGTAATATTTTCTCGGGGGGGGGGAGCAATTGCCCTGTTGCCCCCCCGCCGAACCCCTGAGACTGACTCACCGAACCCCTGGGGTTCGATCGAACCCAGGTTAAGAACCACTGTATTAGAGTATATGGCCTCATGCACACTGGACGTTTTTAAAGGTGCTGTTTTTGGCGTTAGACGTTTTTTTTTTCTGCAGCCAGTAAACTCCCCAGTATGTATCCTATGTGTCCATGCACACATAGGCTGTTATCAGCAGTTTTTGGCAGGGGCGTTTTCTGGCTGGAAAAAAAACCCCAGAACTAGTGGGTTTTAAGAGGCATTTTTCAGCTGTAAAAACGCTCTTACTCTGATAAAAGCTTAAAAACGCAGAAAAACGCCAAAAAACTCAGAAAAATACGGCTATTCTGCATTTATCAAGTTTTCCAGCCATAAGCTTTTGTGGGAGTATAGTTTTGCTAAAAAACGCTACAGCTGAAAAAAAGCTAAAAAACACTGAAAAACGCTACTGCAAAAAAGCTGAAAAACTCCTTTTACAGCTACAGCTTTCTACTGACATTTTGATGATGTCCAGTGTGCATGAGGCCTTATATAACATTTTCTCACTGTGTGTAGCCAGTTTTCAAAATAACCAGATTTTTACTAATCAGCATAACATTATGGCCACTGACAGGTAATGTAAATAACACTGATTTATTTTTTTTATTACAATGGCATCTGAAAGTGGGTGAAGTTGGTGTGTTGAAAGCAGACTGGGCCATAAGCATCTTCAAAACTGAAGCTCTTGGGGGATGTTCCCTGTCTGCAGGGGTCAGGACTTGGCCAAAAAGTGGTCCAAGGGAGGAAAACCAGTGAACCAGCGATAGGGTTACGGGCGGCTGAAAAAGCTAATGCTGGTTCTGAATGTCAGAACACGCAGTTTGCTGTATATGAGGCCGAACTGATAGGAGGCATTGGGGGAACTGAATTTATTTGGTTAATAAGGTCATCACATAGGACAAGGGGGACTCTTTACGTCTAGAGGAAAAGAGATTTCAACTCCAAATACAGAAAGGTTTCTTCACAGTAAGAGCTGTGAAAATGTGAAATAGACTCCCTCCAGAGGTGGTTCTGGCCAGCTCAGTAGATGGTTTTAAAAAAGGCCTGGATTCTTTTATAAATGTACATAATATAACTGGATACTAACATTTATAAGTAAAGTTGATCCAGGGAAAATCCGATTGCCCCTCGGGGGATCAGGAAGGAATTTTTCCCCCTGCTGTAGCAAATGGGATCATGCTTTGCTGGGGATTTTCACCTTCCTCTGGATCAACTGTGGGTATAGGATTGCGTATGTGGGATTGCATGATTTTTTTTATTGGTTGAACTAGATGGTCTTTTTTCAACCTGACTAACTTTGTAACTATGTAGCTGTGGACAGGTCACAATGCCCATGCTGATCCATGTCCTCAGCCAAAAGTGCCTACAATGGGTCACATGAGCATCAGAACTGGACCACACAGCAATGGAATAAGGTTTGTTGGTCTGATGAATAGTTTGAGAAACACAACAACAAGCTCAAGGTGCTGACTTGCCCTCCAAATTCTCCAGGACTCAATCAAATCGAGCATCTGTGTGGGATGTACTGGAAAAACAATTCCGATCCATAGAGGCCTCAGCTTGCAACTAACGATACTTAACCGATTGCCGACCGATGCACGACTATATACGGCGACGGTCAGCCACGGCCAGGCAAAATGACGTATATATACGTCACTAGCCTGTCACTTGCTTGGGAGCCAGTAGCGGGCGAGCGCGCGCCCGCGGAGGCGCGCTCCCGTCCCGGCTCGTTCCCCAGCAAGTCCGTGTGTGTGACCGGCGGACCCGATGTCCGCCGGTGACTCGGCGATCGTCGGTGCAGAGGGAGAAAAGCAGGCGGCTGATGTAAACAAGCCGCCTGTCATTCTCCCCTGTGTAGGAATGGTGATCATACGGTTCTATGTAGGACCGTTGATCACTGTTCGTACACCAGTAGCCATGTCCAATCACAGTTAGAAGC
Organism: Pelophylax lessonae; assembly: GCF_965119305.1. Lineage (NCBI taxonomy): Eukaryota > Metazoa > Chordata > Amphibia > Anura > Ranidae > Pelophylax > Pelophylax lessonae. The sequence goes on from NC_138776.1 coordinate 156,922,368, forward strand.
ACGCCCCTAGGGACACACTTAACCCCTCCTTCCCCAATAAAGTTAACCCCTTCCCTGCCAGTGTCATTTTGCAGTAACAGTGTATATGTATAGCACTGATTACTGCAGTAATGTCACTGGTAACCCCAAAAGTGTCAAAAATGTCAGTCAAGGGTCCGATCTGTCCGCCGCAATGTCGCAGTACCGCAAAAAAAATCGCAGATCGCCGCCATTAAAAAAAAAACAACAAAATGACAAAAATCTTTCCCTTAGTTAGTAAACGCAATAACTTTTGCGCAAACCAATCAAAATACGCTTTTTGCGATTTTTTTTACCAAACATATGTAGCATAAAACAAATTGACAAAAAATGTAAAAAAACATTTTTTTGGGGGGGGAATTTCATATAAAAAAATGTGAAAAATATTGTTATTTTTGCAAAATTGACGCTCTTTTTTTGTTTATAGCGCAAAAAGTCAAAATCGCACAGGTGATCAAATACCACCAAAAGAAAGCTCTGTTTGTGGGGAAAAAAGGACGTCAAACTCGTTTAGGTACAGCGTTGCACGACCGCGCAATTGTCCGTTAAAGTCACGCAGTGCCGAATCGCAAAAAAAAAAGCCCTGGTCAGGAAGGGGGTAAAATCTTCCGGGGCTTAAGTGGTTAAATGATCTGCTACTGACAGCTTGGTGCCACATACCACTCCTACTGGAGTCTATGCCTTGATGGGTTATGGTGGGTGGCCAAATGTTATGGCTGATCGATGCATATATTTGAGGTTCCAAAGAAGGTTATTTTCCACAGCTAGTTACTCTGTGAACAATGGTATTCACAATTCATACATTGCTTGTTAGCTTGCTGTACACAGATACAATGTGTCACATATTTGCTTTAACACTGATGGAGCAAACACTAGACTTGTGCAATTGAAAATGATACTCTCTGTAGGAGTAAAAGTGTGCTCTGCTCATCCTAATGCTCCATGGTGATGAAGGATTTTAGTGGCTACCTCTAAAGATTTTTATAAGCTTTCTATAGCCTGTAATACTTTGTTAGCTACCTGCCAAAAGTTACATATTTTTAGTGTACAAATACTTAGGTATAGTACAGTAAGTCAATATAATACTTAGGGGTGGGATATGTTGGCCTTTTACATATTGCTGTGATTGCATAAAACCTAGACAAAAAAAAGCTGAACTTACTGGACTTAAAGTAATGCAAAATACAATGTGCCAAGTGTAATAAATGAAAAATGATCAGTTTTGTGGCAATCAACATCTAATGTGGTTGGTTGCTATGGGTTACTGCACCACATTGACAGAAAGAGGGAAATTCTAAAATTCTGTATATTATATATTTTAATGGCAACATGCCGTGAAAGTGGCAGTATAAATGAGATGGAATGGCAGGAGGCAACACAAGCCATTTTCAAGCAGATTTCGGTCTGCAGAAGTGGATTTAATGCAAGTTACAAATTTACAAGTGCACTATTTCTGCATTACCATAAAACACACAATTCCTGTATTTACCAGGCAGTGACTTTGTATCAACATCTCAGCCAAAAAGGCACCCTAAGAACTTCCATGTCGTGTCTCCAAGGGGGCTTCCTGGTGCATGGCAAACATCCGGCACAGTTACACGGCTGCGGCACATGATTAACATGCTGACACCAGTCCTCGTTGCCTTGCATTGTTATAGCTTTCTCAAGCCAGCCACCAAATTTGTAACTTGCCCAGTGTGCAAGAAACCGCTTAATTCCAACAAAGGACAAGATATATAGTTAATGGCACGCTCACAGCACCACTCGAAGCTGCTACTTGTTTCCAAATAAAATATATTGTTTGATTTAGCTAGCTTTCACAAAAGAGGGCATATGTGCACCTTAAGCCTGGCATATGGATGCCTTGTATCTCAACAGTATGTTTGTGTGCATTAGGAACAAGTGTGCATCTGTTAAACTTGACAATAAAATCAGGGAATAGGGCCATTGTCAGTAAGATTAGTGGGTCTGGCGTCTCACAGAAAGGAAGAGGAGATGCTGGCCACAGGTATTATATTATGGGTAGGTATGTCAGAGGGAACATCTGCTCTCTGTCTTTGAAGAATATTCACTAAACATATGTCACTACAAATCACAGTAATCTTTAATAGAGTCTGGCCACACATTCTGGCTTTTGGAAAAGCCACTGCTCTCAGGGAAGCAATCCCAACAGGTGTCTGTTTGTGCACGCAATGCACCTTTTCAGCATCCATCTCTTTGGTTTCCACTTTAGTGGCATCAAGAGTTCATTGGTCATTGTTTCTGTGGGGAATTTTGGAGATGTGTAAATAAAGACTTTGTCCATTTTGCAGAGTCCAGTGTTTTAAAGTCTTTTTGTCTCCTGCAGCACAAGTGTTTTTGCTGTGCGTCTTTGCTTTGCTCCAAGGTGGCATATGGTGCCCCCTCCACCCCTATCCAGGGAAGCCTCCATGGTGCAGACAGGCAGCTTTTTCTGAGAATCTGGTCTGTTTTGTGTGTTATTATTATTTTACAGTTTAAGTGTGTGAGGGATAGAATAGGTAAGTGTTATCTAAAGCAAACTGGCCTTCTCCAAATTAAACAGCACCATGTGTCAGCAGCAGCAGCATGTTAGCAAGAGACTGATTGCTAAACCTGTCCATGGCTGGCAGATGAAATACGGGACACCATTCATCTGGATACCATATGCTTTCAATAAAATAAGACAAATAGGAAAGGGAGATAGGAATTGCTGTAAACCTGTTATAAAGTAGCATAAAATAATCCAATGTAAACTGTGCAGGGCCCCTCCTTGAATGGGTCACTTAATGCCAATTCTATACTAAAGCTGAACAGACAGGTGTGTGTATAATCCTAACAGTTTTTGCCTTATATATTTTATCAGGTTTGTGGTAATTTTGTGCTTGCTAACTATGCTAACTATGAGTAAACATCGACGTCCAGTCATTGTGGCCTTGTCTATACGAGCAGGTGATACCTGCTCCAAGCTTCGTGATTAATGCTGTCCAAGGCACTCCACTTTACAATCTCTTGTAATTATTTATTAAACGAAATCTATGTATTATTATTTTAGCAAACAGTGGTACCAGGTGGGGCTTTCTTCTCTTCTTCAGCTTTTGTTTGAAGGACGATTGAAGTGGGTAGTCCAGGCTTTGGAAACTCGCTCACCACATTTTTCGCCCATCCAATTGTGCAAGCCTAAGAAAAACTGCCAAGGCTGGCTATTCATTTTTTTTCACTTGATATAAATGCAAAAAGGGCACAGAAACTGAAAAAGGGAGAAAAGTTCCCCCGGGAAGATGCAAAGGAATAAAGGCCTTTATACCCAACTGTCCC